>NC_081552.1:85161167-85178667 GCF_963082655.1 Stomoxys calcitrans | reverse complement strand
GGAAACATAAGCTATATAATTTCTTGATATCAGGAGGTTGGCGGACGGACCCTCCCCCTTACCCAAAATTACTACTAAAAATAAAAGTGGACCGATCGGAAATATGGGAATGTTATGAAAGGTATTCAAGAGTAGGGTACGAATTTTATAATAACAGTTGCGTCCAAGTACCTGGGGGGCCGCCCCAGCCCCAAAACCTTTTAAAATAGGTTTATTTGACGATCATGACAATAGGGGACTCAAATGAAAGGTATTCGGGAGTAGATTACGAATATGGTTAGGAAGTGGGAATAAACTTTATAATTAATAATAACGGAAGGGGACGGACCCTCCACCGTTACCACAATAATACCGCCCAAAATCTAAAGTGGACAATATGGGTTTCAAATGAAAAGCATTCGGAAGTAGATAACGAATCTGGCATACAAAAATATGTCGAAGTATAGAAGGTCACCCCATCCCCACAAAAACGCCCAAAATGGGCACATTAGGCAATCACGGATATATGTGGGACTCGGTTTGTTTGTTCCGTATAGACTGAAAAAAGGCAAAACCGATTTTCTCGAAATTTTCCCTTATTGTGTAGGTTGGTCTGGAAGGAAACATAGGCTATATATTTTTTCGGTATCGGAAGAGGGACGGACCCTCCCCCTTATGCCAAAAACACAACCCAAAATCAAAAGTGGACCGATCGGGACAATGTTGGTACCAAATAAAAGGTATTGGAGAGTAAAATACGAATACTGTACTAGAATTAAAGTACCCATCGGGCCACCCCAACCCCAAAACTCTCCCAAACAGACCTATTGGGCGTTCATTTCAATAAGGGGCTCAAATGCAAGGTATTCAGGAGTAGATTTCGAATCTGGCATACAAAATCAGATGAAAGTATCGGGGGTCACGTCAACCCTCAAAAACACAATTGAACCCATTATGACTATATGATACTTTGCTCAACCGATTTTCTTAAATTTTTCATAGATTGTGTACGTTTGTCTGGAAGGAAACATAAGCTATACAATTTTTAGATATCGGGTGGAGCCGGACCCTCCCCCTAACCCCAAAAACGCCACCCATATCCGAAAGTGGTCCGAAGGGCACAGTAAGAGTATCAAATGAAAGGTATTGGAGGCCAGAATAGGAATTAGTATTAAAATTTTTCAGTTTCGACATCTCTGGAAGGAAATTTCCAAAAAAAAATTATGTGCTAAGGGGAGTACCATGCTCCTATATAATTATCTTTTCGGTAGTTGTGACGTAAACTTATAAAACGTAACAAATCTTTTAAACTAATTTTAGACCTGTTCCAGTCATTAGGAACTCACAACATTGTTATATGAAACCAGTAAGGAGAGGCAAAAGTCGGGCGGCCGATTATATAATACCCGAGCCGACTATATAATACCCTACACCACCTAGCGTACATAGTACTTTTAATATATGGAACTCATCTCGAAATTTAGTCAGACTTTAATTTGTATACCTATTGAAATATCAAATAGAACCTTGTAAGATTTTCTTACAATAGGACAAAAAATTTGGATTTCCACATCCTTAAAAGGCCATATCGGATAAAAGATTATATGAGGGTTATATCTAAACCTTTGCCAATTTTGACATAACGACATTTGGTACACATACTGGGACGTCAAATATAATATCTAACGCCCAATATTGTAGATATGTGTCCAAAATTGTGGCTTTTACTGCTTTAAAAGTCTATATCAGATGAAATATATATATGGAAGCTATATCTAAATCAGGAACGTCAAATAACGCATTTTGGGATTCTTGGGCAAGCAAAACCAAGGTTTGGTCGCAGAGAAGTGGGAGGTCTTCCACAGGGAGGAGAAAGAGGAAGGATCTCTCTTTGTGGTGAGTCACCCGGACCAGATCGGATATTTCCGGCGTTACTACAGAAAGAGGCAGACTATCTGGCGCCTCGTCTGGCCAAAATTTTCACAGCGTGCCTATGGCTTTCATATACTCCAAAAGCCTGGCAGGAGGCAAGGGTGGTGTTTATACCTAAGCCCGCCAAGGCAAGTTATGCGACACCAAAGGCCTACAGACCTATAAGCCTTTTGTCCTTTCTACTCAAAACCATGGAACGTATTGTGAACACCATGATAAAGAGTATGACTTCCAGCGAACTGCTCAAATACAAACAGCATGCCTATGTCAAGGGAAGGTCGGTGGAGACTGCCCTGCACGAGGTTATGCATAAAATAGAAGAATCCTTCGATGCCAAAACGTACACCCTGGCGGTATGCATTGACATCGAGGGGGCTTTTAACAATGTGCGGACCGACACACTGATCCAATCCTTAGACCAGTACCAGGTGGACCCGGTCCTTAGAGACTGGATAAACCATATGCTAAGGAACAGGTGGATAAATTGTGTGTCCAATAGCATAAATATAAGGGAGAAAGTGGTACAGGCACGCCACAGGAGGGCATTTTATCGCCACTCCTATGGGTGATCACCATTAATGACCTATTACGGATGCTGACTCAGGAGGGATTTGAACCCGTCTGCTACGCAGAAGATGTTATAATACTTCTAAAGGGTAAGGATCCGATGAGCTATGCAGAAGGGTCGAACGGGTCTTGCATATGGCATATAACTGGGCTAGACCTAGAGGTCTCAATGTTAACCCAGAGAAGACTGAAATATGCCTGTTCACGAGGAAGACGAAGCTGGGCCATTTTATCGCACCACGTTTCTTGAATAAGACGATTTCGATATCGGACAAGGTCAAATACTTAGGTCTGATCTTGGACAGGAAACTGAATTGGAAGTGTCACATTCAGGAGCGTACTGAGAAGGCACACAGATGTTGGGCACTATGTAGACGGGCCGTAGGCTCGAAATGGGGCTTGAATCCTAGGAGAGTCCACTGGCTCTACAGGAGCGTGATCAGACCAATACTTACTTACTCCCCAGTAGTTTGGTGGACTGCTATGGAGAAAAAGCGCACATAAGGACCATACAACAGGTTCAGAGAACATGTTGTCTTGGCATAGGCGGAGCGATGAGGACCACGCACTGGAAACTATTCTAGATATCCGAGCCATTGACATACAGATTAAGTCTGAGGCAGCCACTACAGATATGAGACTTAAGGCGATGGGAGAATGGATTGGGGATGGGAGCAGCTCCTACCATCGCGGTATAATCGAGGCGAAGATAGGAAACCTGGAAGGAAGTGGAGAGGTTTCCGATCGGATACCTGAGATGAACCTTGAAGTCGAGTGCGACGCACTGCTGCCATCGGCACAGTCTTCGATTGACAGAACCCTAGTATTGCCATCTGGAACATCATGTTACAGGGATGGATCAAAGCTAGAGGACAGAGTGGGCCTGGGGGTTTACATTGAAGGGACTTACATCTGTTTTAGACTGCTTAACCATAATACGGTCCTGCAGGCGGAGATCTGGGCGATCACGGAATGCGTGAAGTGGTGTGGTGCTAACGCGAGGACGTCGAGTATGAACGTCTTTACCGACAGTAAAATTGCCATAAGGGCAATAACAACCAGTACAGTAAGGTCACAAACAGTCTTCTCTGAGGATGGCAAAATCCGCAACGTTTGGGTGCCGGGCCATAACGGAGTAAGGGGAAATTAAAGAGCAGACGATTTGGCGGCGAAGGACAGAGGACTGCCGTTAATAAACTTGGTTAACCCGAAGCCTTTCGGGTCGACGCAGTCCGAGATAAGGGAGTGGGCGACGAATGTGCATGCAATACTGTGGAACAGCGAAACGGTCGGTAGAACGGCGAAATCCTATGGGGGGATCCAGATCGTGAGAAGACGAGTCTATTACTGAAAGGAAGCAAGAAGGAGGTCAGTATAGCTATTGGTATCATAACGTGACACATAGGACTACAAGCTCACTTATGTAAAATAAGTGCGGCAAATGATAGCATGTGTAGGGCATGCGGGGAAGCTGATGAGACATTTGAGCATTTCCTTTGTCATTGCCCGGCTTTCGCGTCCAACAGATGCTGGTATTTAGGTGGAGACACAATATCAGGCATTAACCAACTTAGGGGAGTGGCATTGAAAACATTTTTTGTAAGTAGCACGGAATTCCTAACTTAACATTTTCTTTTTCGAAGTTACTTTATAGTTTTTAGAGCGCGCAACAAGCCGATTACTGGCTTAGGTGTATGTCCATATTGGCATGGGGCGGATTAATATCTGCACCCTCTTTTCAACGTAACCTAACCTTACCTATATCTAAATCTAGACCGATTTTTATGATTATGATTTTACGCATTGGTACTGTAAAAATAAAAACCTCACGCTAAATTTTGTAGAAATCGAGCCAAAATTGTGCCTATTTGGGAGGTATATCCAAATCTGAATTGATTTTTATGAAATTTTGCACACATATGAAGACTCCGAATAAAGCACCTTATGCCAAAATTGTGGCTTCTACAGCATTAAAAGCCCATATCGGATGAAAGATGTATATGGGTGATATATCTAAATCTGAACCGATTTTTAAAAAAATTTGTGCACAAATTAGGACATCAAATAAAGCAACTCAGGCAAAATTTTGTAATGATCGCAAAATTTGTGCCTTCTTTAGGCTTAAAAGGCCATATCGGATGAAAAAATATATATGGGAGCTATATCTCAATCTAAACCGATTTTTATGAAATTTTGTACACAAATTAGAAATTCAAATAAATCAGCTCATGCTAAATTTTGCAAAGATCAGACTAAAATTGTGGCTGCTACAGCCTTAAAACTCCATATCTAAATCTGAATCATTTTTTTTTTTTAATTTGCACACATATTGAGACTTTAAAGAAAACACACCATGCCAAATTTTGTAAAGATCGGCCCAAAATTGTGGATTCTATAGCCTTAGAAGTCCATATCGGATGAAAAATATATACGGGACAGCATTCGTCCTTGGACCAAAAAAGAGATTTGTGTAAAATTTCATGATAATTGGGCAATAATTGCGACCTGTATCTTGATCACAAGAATACATGGACAAACTGACGGACATAGCCAACTCCAATCAGAAAGTGATTCTAAGCCGATCGGTATACTTATCAATGGGTCTAGCTCTTCTCCTTCTAAGCGTTGCAAACAAATGCACAAAGTTATAATACCCTGTACCACAGAGGTGGTGTAGAGAATATACAAGGGGAATGCAATTAAACATTTTATATGTTTGCGCCCTTTTAAATCTTTTCGTAATCTTTCGAATATCTTCCAGCTTGAGATCATATTCAATGGTTTCTATTAAAGAAAAGCATATCAAAGAACTTATAAAAGTAGAGCAGGTGGGTGTTATTATTCAATACGCTTTTACTGGTTAGTGGATCGCGATTTCTGTTACGCGAAGTAACTTCATCAGCTCCTTTGTCAAATGAATAAGGTGCCTTACACACCCAAAGACTATAGAGTACGGTGTAGAGCACGCTTTTGTTGTGAAACAGGGCTTAATAAGCTCTCTCTCTCTCCTTAACGCAGCAAGAGAGAAGATAGCCTTACTTACTTTAGTTCCGATACAAACTAATCATCAATGGCAAGAAAAAACAAGTAAAAAGGCGTTAAGTTCGGCCGGGCCGAACTTTGGATACCCACCACCTCGGGTATATATGTAAACCACCTTTCATCACAATCCGGTGAAAATTGCATACCTTTTGCCCATAACAGTTATATCGAAATATGTTCCGATTTGGACCAAATACTGATAAGTACAGTAGCTTTGTCTAAAAATAAACCGATATAAACCATATACGACACGGATGTCGAAAAGGCTAACATAAGTCACTATGTCAAATTTCAGTAAAATCGCCTTTTATGGGGCCAAGACTTTAAATTGAGATATCGGCCCATATGGCAGCTATATCCAAATCTGGACCGATCTGGGCCAAATTGCAGAAGTCTGTCGAGGGGCTTAACACGACTCACTGTCTCAAATTTCAGCGACATCGGACAATAAATGCGCCTTTTATGGCCCCAAAACCTAAAACCGAGAAATCGGTCTATATGGCAGCTATATCCAAATCTGGACCGATCTGTGCCATAATGCAAATGCATCTCAATGGGCTTAACATAACTCACTGTCCCAAATTTCGGCGACATCGGACAATAAATGCGCCTTTTATGGGCCCAAAACTTTAAATCAAGAAATCGGTCTATACGGCTATATCCAAATCTGATCCGATCTGGGCCAAATCGAAGATAGATGTGGAAGGGCCTTACATAACTCACTGTCCCAAATTTCGTCAAAATCGGATAATAAATGTGGCTTTTATGGGTCTAAGACCCAAAATCGGAGGATCGGTCTATATGGCAGCTATAACCAAATCTGGACCGATCTGAGCCAAATTGGCGAAGGACGTCGAAGGGCCTCAAACAAAAATTTTTCCCATATTTCAGCCAAATCGGATAATAAATGTGGCTTTTATGGGCCTGAAACCTTCAATCGGAGGATCGGTCAATATGGCAGCTATATCCAAATCTGAACCGATCTGGGCCAAATTGAAGACGGATGTCAAAGGGCTCAACACAACTTACTGTCCCAAATTTCAGCAAAATCGGATAATAAATGTGGCTTTTATGGGCCTAAGACCCTAAACCGAAGGATCGGTCTATATGGCAGCTATATCCAAATCTATACTGATTTGGGTCAAATTAACAAAGAATGTCGTAGGGCCCAACACAACTCACTGTCTAAAATTTCAGCTAAATCGGATAATAAATGTGGCTTTTATGGGCCCAAGACCCTAAATCGGCAGATCGGTCTATATGGCAGCTATATCCAAATCTGGACCGATCTAGGCCAAATTGACGAAGGATGTCAAAGGGCCTAACAAAACGCACGGTTGTTGTTGTTGTTGTTGTAGCAGTTTATTGTGTACTATCTTTCGTCTGCTTGATTCTGTTGAGTGTCAAGACCCAGGAACTCCGCGACTAAGATGGGGTGCGTCCACAGGGATCTGGGTCTGAGTCGAGTGGGTCTGGCCGGGCAGTTAAACAGGTGACGTGTATCGTGCGGTCCCTGGTTACAGTCGGGACATACATCTTGCACGTCGGCATCAATCCTAGCTCTGTGGGAATTGAGGCGGCTGCATCTGCCGGAACGTAATTGAGCCAGAAACACTCTGGTTTGCCGGGGGAGGTCGATTTCTTCGGGTGCAATGGGTGGCGGTCGTACTCCAAGGACTACATTCACCCGGTAGCCAGTTAACGCGTCTGCTACCGTGTCTGCATGAATGTTGTTCAGACCCGCTTGATATGCCGCTTGATCTAGAGGTTCTCTCTTGTAGCGCTGGACCTCACGCTCTAGATCATGTAGATCTACCTTAAGGCTTCTGGGCGGTGGGTATCTATCCACAAGATGATGATTTGGATGATTTCTGCGATAACAGCCCAAAAGGTATTGCTTAGACAGCATGTAGTTATGTCTTCGCACTGGTAGGATCTTTGTCTCCTGGTGGAGGTGGTCCACATGAGAACTAAGGAGGCAGCCCGTCGCAGTTCGGAGGGCGGCATTCTGACAGATCTGAATATTATTCCACTGCGTGTCACAAAGCTGACGTGACCACACTGGCGCTGCATAACTTACCACAGACCGGCCAATTGCTTTGTACGTGGTCAACAAGGTTTCTTTGTCTGCACCCCAAGTGCTGCCAGCGAGTGACTTGAGGACCTTGTTTCTACTTTTGACTTTATTGCAGATTGCTGTGGCATGTGGGGAGAAAGTGTAGGAGCTGTCAAATGTGACGCCAAGTATTTTGGGACACTTGATGGTCGGAATCAATTCTCCATCGACCATCACAGTCAGCTCAGAATTCACCTCACGCGTATTTGTAGTGAACAGTGTGGCTGAAGATTTGGTGGCGGATATCTTCAGATTTCTTGCAGCGAAATATGAGGCAAGCTCGTTGAGGTAGACGTTCAACCTATCGCAGATGTCATCAATGGGTGGGGGGCCTGATGCCAAGATCGTACAGTCGTCCGCATATGATACGATCTCTATGCCGTCTGGAGGAGGTGGGATGGAGGAAAGGTAGAGGTTAAACAGAGCCGGAGATATCACCCCGCCTTGGGGAACTCCCTGTTTCACTCTACGGTGTTTTGACTTCTTATCCCTAAATTCCACAAATGACTGGCGGCCACACAGATAATTCGCGACCCAACGTTTAAGGCCTGGCTGGAGGGACGTGTTGGCGATGTCCTCAAATAATTTGGCATGGCTGACCGTGTCGAATGCCTTCGATAGGTCCAATGCCACGAGGACCGTCCTATCACATGGCCTGGGTTGATTGAAGCCACGGCAAATGTGTGTGGTGATGGCATGCAAAGCTGTTGTTGTGCTGTGCAGTCTCCGAAATCCGTGTTGATGCTCGGCGAATGGAAATTCTCCTACGAGGCTCGGGAGGAGTAATGCCTCAAGCGTCTTAGCCACTGGTGAGAGAAGGGAGATCGGTCTGTACGACTCCCCCAAACTCGGGTCTTTACCAGGCTTCAGTAGCGGGATCACTCTGCCCATTTTCCAGACATCGGGAACTATAAGAGTGTTCAATGACAGGTTAAGGACAGTGGTAAGGTACTCAACTCCAGGTAAATCCAGATTCTTCAGCATCAATGTAGAGATTCCGTCGGGGCCCAACGCCTTGGAAGATTTGGCGCCACGGATGACATTCGTAACTTCGCCCACGGTAAATTGTGATGGCTGTTCATCGGCTCGGAGACCACGAATACGGCGAATGGCTCTCCTCCTTGCCCTGTCTCTCTCGGAATGCACGATAAATTGACGGTTGAACAACCTGGCGCATCTCTTCGGATCAGTCACGGTTAACTCGCCAAAAGTGACTGAGGTCCTGTCGTCCCGTCTACCGGGGTTCGAGAGAGACTTAACAGTGGCCCACAATTTGCCTGCACCGGTGCCTAAGTTACATTGCTCCAAGTGTTCCAGCCACAAATTCCGCTTATGTTCGTTGACTACCCTGTTTATTTCCAGATTCAGCTCGCTGATTCTGGGGTTAGCGGGGTCCATAGCACGAATCCCATCACGCTCGTCTGCGAGTACCACTGCTTGCGCCGGGAAATTGGGTCGCACTTGCGGTATTCGACCGGCTGGTATAAAGCGAGCGGCTGCTGCGTTGATGATGTCTCGGAATTTCCTCTCGGCCACAAGCACATCAGAGGGGGGTGGCAGTTCATTGAAGCGGCGATTGGTATACTCTCTGAAGCCAGTCCAATTGGCCTTCTTATAGTTGATGAACGTTCGGCGCTCAGAGGTTATGAAGTCGGGTGGTCGGTCGATGGTGAGGATTATGGGGAGGTGGTCTGACCCCAAAGAGATGACGGCTTGCCAGGATACGTCACTCAGGAGATCAGGGGATGCGATTGAGATGTCTGGCGAGCTGCTGCACCTCCTCGTAATCCTAGTGGGGGCATCCTCATTCACCGTGCAAAACGTGGAGCTATCTATCTGCTCTGCCAAAGCTATGCCACGCTGGTCGTTGCCTAGGGGAGAATGCCATGACGAGTGATGTGCATTGAAATCCCCCAGAACCAGACGACTATGGCCAGATAGCAACCCACTTATGTCGGGGCTGTAGGCCTGGCCATTAATCGGGACACAGCTGCCAACCGGCGGTATATACACGTTGTATATCTCTATCTCGGCAGTACCAGACTTGACTGCTACCCCCATACATTCCATGTATGGGTCACTAGCGTCAAGCGCAGGCGAGATAGGTCTATACTGCACGGAATGGTGTATAACGAAGGCCAATCCCCCACCTCCATTCCTTGAGCGATCCTTACGTAGCACATTGTAGCCGTGACAACTGTGCAAGCTGCAGGTGTTAGTCAGCTTTGTCTCCTGGATCGCTGCGACCGATATGCTCTTCCGACTCATAAAATCCACAATCTCATCAATCTTGCCTCGCAGTCCATTGCAGTTTAACTGCAGGAACGATACATTTCCCGACACTGGCCTGGCAATAGTAGGGCTAGGGTGCTGTCTTTGCATAAATTGCCGTACGGGAGAGGTCGGGGGGGTCACATAGTCCGACGACGAGGACGCCGAAGGCGACGACGGCGACGCTTGTGACCCACTGCTGGCTGTGTTCGCACAGCACCTAGCGACATAGCCAGTATGACTATACTCCCGTAGCGAAGTTAGGCCAGAGCAAGAACGGAAATGTACCCACTCCAAGCACCTGTTACACCTCACCGACACTGACCGATGATGAAGGCGGTTCTGGCAAACGGAACAGAACCAGGGTCCGGGGTTCTTTTCAATCCCGGCACGGACCAAAAGCATACGGAGAAGGCACTCCGGGATGTGCCTCTCCCATGACGAAAAAAGACGAACACGTACACTGAGGCGGCAGCCCTTGCCGATGAAGATTCCATCGGGTCAATCCGGTACGTACAACCGGCTGCCATGGGATTGAAAAAAAACGCACGGTCCCGAATTTCAGCTAAATCGAATAATAAATGTGGCTTTTATGGGCCTAAGACCCTAAATCGGCGGATCGGTATATATGGGGGCTATATCAAGATATAGTCCGATATAGCCCATCTTCGAATTTAACCTGCTTATGGACAAAAAAAGAATATGTGCGAATATGTGTGTGAATATTTTTACGCTGATCAAGAATATATATACTTTATAGGGTCGGAAATGGATATTTCGATGTGTTGCAAACGGAATGACAAAATGAATATACCCCCATCCTTCGGTGGTGGGTATAACAAACACATTAACATTGCCAAACTATTTTTGTTGTGCACTTGAACATGTCACCTCAAGTGCTTATTTGTGTGTAGGCCGCAGCACAGCGACGGTCCGGATCGTTTAATTTGTCTGCTTGCGCTCTTTTATTTTGATTTTTAAAATCTGTTCTCGAGCTTTAAGATGTTCAAGAAATCACGAAAAATTTTAATTTATTAGTTTGAAAATTTATATATTTTGAAATACGGTAGACAACGTAGCCCTGCTGCGGATCCGGAGTCGAGTAAATTTTGCCATAGTTGAAAAAATTATCTCGACTCCGACTAATGAATGATCCTAAAACATTCATCGACAAAGAGAGAGGTTCCCTTAATTGGACTCAGAGATTCGCTGCTAAGGCTACCCCAAAGGCTAAAAGAGTCTGCGGTCACCTAGACACAGGGCCGACATGTCTTTCTCTAACAAAAACACGTCAAAATTGACAAAAAGAATCGTCGAAATCTTCGAAAATTTCCGAAAAAATCGTTATAAATTCGTCACTTTCTTCAATTAACAAAAATCAAATAATTCAAAAATATTGAAAGTTGATTGAATTTTTTCAATAATAAACACCAATGTAGACTTTTTTAAAAAAACGATAACACACAAATAAAATCGTGCTAAGTTCGGCCGGGCCGAATCTTGGGAACCCACCACCATGGATTCTGCTAAAATATGTGAGCTATATCTAGTTATAGACCGAATTGGACCGTACTTGGCGTAGTTGTTGAGAGTCATAACAGAACTCTATATACGAATTTCAACCAAATCGGATAAAAATGGCGACTTGTAAGGGCCCAACGACCTACATCAATATTAAGTATCTGTGCATAATTTCAAGCTACTACCTTCACGCGTTCGACCGCTATCGTGATTTCGACAGACGGATGGACATGGCTAGATGAACTTAAAATTTTATGACAATCATCCAAAGGTGGAAGGTAAACAAATTATAGTCAGCATGACCTCACTTTAGAATTGCATCCTGGGAGGTAGGTATAAAAATGGTAAAAAATGCAAAATTTAATAAATATTGCAATCTTATATATAAAAATCAATTTTTGTTTGTTTGTAGATTTGTTTGTTTGTATGTTTGTGTGTTCCTTATAGACTCAGAAACGGCTAAACCAATTTTCTTGAAATTTTCACAGATGGTGCTTAATGACAAATATGACAAATGAAAATAGGGTACATTTTTGGATATCTGAAGGGGGGTCGGACCCTCCACCTTACCCTAATTTTCAGAAACGCCAGATCTCGGAGATGGGTGGTGCGATTTAAGCGAAATTTTGTGTGCTCTCATATAGTACCCTAAAAATAAAAATTTGGTATCCAAATTTCGGATGGGGTACCTAGGGGGGCTGCCCCACCCTAAATCCTACCAAACACATATTAAGACCAATCACGACAATATGGGATTCAACTGAAAGGTATATAGGATAAGAAAACGTATCTGATATCCAATTGTCGGACACAGTGCTAGTGGGAGCACCCCAACCCCCAAAACACCACCAAATCGGACATATTTACCGACCATGGCAAAATGGGACTCAAATGAAAGGTATTTGCGAGTAGAATACGAATCTGATACCCAAATGTGGGACCACGTTTCTGGGGGTCCACCCCTTTCCCAAAACACCCCCCAAACAGGACTTATTTACTGACCATGGGGATATGGGGCTTAAATAAAAGGCAATTGAATGCAGAATACGAATATCCAAACATGAGACCAAGTGTCTTATATTTGAGACTGATATCCAAATATGAGACCAAGTGTTTGGGGGGCCACCTTTCTCCAAAAACATCCCCCAAAGGGAACAAATTTACGACCATAGCAATATGGGGATCGAATGAAATGTCTTTGGGAGAAAAACACAAATTTGATATATATATTCGGGAAAAGTGTCTATGTGTCCCACAACACAACCCAAATAGTAAGTATTTTTTGACTATTGCAATATGAGGCTCAAATAAGAGGGTTTTTAAAGTGGAACACGAATCCGATATATATTTTCAAGGCCAACTCACTGAGTGGCCCCCCATCCCCCAAAACACCCACCAAGCCGGCCATATTTGCCGACTATGGAAATATGGGGCTCAAATTAAAAGTATGTGGGAGTAGACTACGTATCTGATATCAACATTAGGGACCAACTGTCTAGCGGACGTCTCACCACCATAACAACCCCCAAATAGGACGTATTTGCTCACCAAGACAATTTGGGTATTAAAGAGAATGGAACAAAATATTCATAGTTTTTAGGGCCAATACCCCAAACCGGACATATTTGCTGACTTTTGCAATAAGGAATTTTAATGAGATTAGAAAACGAATTTGATATCCATTTTTGAGGGCAATGGCAATATGGGGTTCAAATAAATGACATATAGATATATGAGAATAGAGTACGTTGCTGATATATTTTCCGGGCGTAGCGTTTGGGGGAATATTTACCCACCATGTCAATGTGGAGTTTAAATGAAAGGTATTGGGGGGTAGAGCAAAAATTGATACCCATTTTCGCAAGAATTGATACCCAAAATACCCCACAAACAGCAATTTTTTAGTGACCATCGTAATATGGGGCTCAAATAAAGGTTTTTGGGAGTAGAATATGAATTTGATATCTAAATGTAAGATCATGTACTTAGGGCATCACCACTTTCCCAAAACACCCCCAAAAGAAAAAAAAATTTTCAACCATGCCAATATGTGGTTCAAATAAAAGGTATTTGAGATTAGAAAACGAATTTGATAACATATTTTGGGGCCATGTGGTTGGGGGACGCCTCATCCTGTAAACACCTCTTAAGCCAATGGCAATATGGGGTTTAAATAAATGGTAAACCCCGAAAACACCCCTAAATCAGACATCATGAGAATATCGGGCAGACATAAAGTTTTTTAAGAATGGAGTACACCTTACATCAAAAATTAAATTCGTTGACCAATAAAGATCATATGGGATTCAGATAAAGGCACTTATACTGTTAAACTGTTAGTCAAGCGATATACTATTTTCGTATCATGGTATTTCACTAAAAGTTCTTTAATTGTCGAAAATAATTATTTAAAGGAAAATTTTGTTCCATATAAAGTAAGAGAAGGCGCAGAGGAGCGGGCCCGGGTCAACTAGTAATTATATAGATAAACAAAGGAATTCTTTCAATATGTTCGATGACAGATGGTAATTCCTTAAATTTAATTAATTTTATTCCTCCAACGTAATCGATACGCTCTCTTGTTTTTTCAAACCAACATCTAGGTACCCATAGGTCAGCTTGATTTCTGGTATTAACATTTATATGCCTAAAGTGAATAGTGCTGTGACCACTATTTTTAATTGACTTATACACGCATAGTAGAAGTTGGTATATATATATATATATATATATATATATATATATATATATATATATATATATATATATATATATATATATATATATATATATATATATATCGAAACGGTTGAACATTCCTAGCAATATCAAGATATTATTCCCTTGTAGAAAATAATAAAGGTAAATTCTAAACTGGTTTTAAGGATTCAGTATTAAACCGTTCAGCCTTGTAAATTCAAGTAATAATGAATCATCACTTACTATTTGGGTTTTCAAAACACAAATTGATTCCGATAAAAAATATTGAAATATTTGAAAGTTTATTAAAAATTTTTTTCTCAAAGACCTTTTCAATAACCTAGAGTACTGATATTGGTCGATATTTATCCTCTGCTTTGGATTTGAATTTTAAGATGATCTGGAGTCAGAAAATATCAACATTTATATCCAGTAAACATGGAGCAATAATATCACAACATTCCTTCAGAGTTCTGGGCGAGACAAAGTGTTAAACAAACTAAAAGTTTCATTTGGCAGAAGGTGAAACTGATTTTTCAACTGATTGATAGACAAAATGAAATAATTATTGAGAGAATTTGCCACAAGTTCCTTATTCTCTATAGGTTTGCTCGCTGAATCTTTAAGTTTGACTGTATTAACCTTCGTTCTACCAAGGGTTAATAAAATACCCTGTCTTTTTATACCCTCCACCATAAGATGGGGGGTATACTAATTTCGTCATTCTGTTTGTAACTACTCGAAATATTTGTCTGAGACCCCATAAAGTATATATATTCTTGATCGTCGCGACATTTTATGTCAATCTAGTCATGTCCGTCCGTCTGTCCGTCCGTCTGTCTGTCGAAAGCGCGCTAACTTCCGAAGGAGTAAAGCTAGCCTCTTGAAATTTTGCACAAATACTTCCTATTAGTGTACGTCGGTTGGTATTGTAAATGGGCCATATCGGTCCATGTTTTGATATAGCTGCCATATAAACCGATCTTGGGTCTTGAATTCTTGAGCCTCTAGAGGGCGCAATTCTTATCCGATTGGAATGAAATTTTGCACGACGTGTTTTGTTATGATATCCAACAGCTGTGCCAAGTATGGTTCAAATTGGTCCATAACCTGATATAGCTGCCATATAAACCGATCTTGGGTCTTGACTTCTTGAGCCTCTAGAGGGCGCAATTCTTATCCGATTTGAATGACATTTTGGCACGACGTGTTTTGTTATGATATCCAAGAACTGTGCCAAGTATAGTTCAAATCGGTCCATAACCTGATATAGCTGCCATATAAACCGATCTTGGGTGTTGACTTCTTGAGCTTCTAAAGGGCGCAATTCTTATCCGATCAGAATGAATTTTTGCACGACGTGTTTTGTTATGATATTCAACAACTGTGCTAAGTATGGTTCAAATCGGTCCATAACCTGATATAGCTGCCATATAAACCGATCTTGGGTCTTGACTTCTTGAGCCTAGAGTGCGCAATTCTTATCCGATTTGAATGAATTTTTGTACGAAGTATTTCGTTATGCTATCCAACAACTGTGCCAAGTATGGTTGAAATCGGTCCATAACCTGATATTGCTGTCATATCTGGGATTTGACTTCTTGAGCTTCTAGAGGGCGCAATTCCTATCCGATTTGGCTAAAATTTTGCATGACGTATTTTATTTTTACTTTCAACAACTGTGTCAAATAAGGTTCAAATCGGTTCATAACCTGATATCGCTACCATATAAACCGATCTGGGATCTTGACTTCTTGACCCCTAGAAGTCGCAATTATTATCCGATATGCCTGAAATTTTGTACGATGGATCCTCTCATGACCATCAACAAACGTGTTTATTATGGTCTGAATCGGTCTATAGCCCGATACAGATCCCATGTAAATCGTTCTCTCTATTTTACTTCGTGAGCCCCAATGGGCGCAATTCTTATACGAATTGGCTGAAATTTTACACAGGTCTCCAACATATAATTTAATTGTGGTCCGAACCGCACCATATCTTGATATCGTTTTAATAGCAGAGCAACTCTTTTCTTATATCCTTTTTTGCCTAAGAAGAGATGCCGGGAAAAGAACTCGACAAATGCGATCCATGGTGGAGGGTATATAAGATTCGGCCCTTAGCACGATTTTACTTGTTCGTATTATTTTCCGTCTTTTTCAAACTGTCTTCATAATATTTATTTCTACAATAATTACTTGCAAAGCGAATTATTCTGCTTATTCGTTTAAGACTCCAATTAATATTATCATAGTTCCTGGATTTGCGTCTTAATTTTAATAGTTTCTCTTTTTATACCCTCCACCACAAGATATGGGGGAATACTAATTTCGTCATTCTGTTTGTAACTTCTCGAAATATTCGTCTGAGACTCCATAAAGTATATATATTCTTGATCGTCGTGACATTTTATGTCGATCTAGCCATGTCCGTCCGTCTGTCCGTCCGTCCGTCCGTCCGTCCGTCTGTCTGTCGAAAGCACGCTAACTTCCGAAGGAGTAAAGCTAGCCGCTTGAAATTTTGCACAAATACTTCTTATTAGTGTAGGTCGGTTGGTATTGTAAATGGGCCATATCGGTCCACGTTTTGATATAGCTGTCATATAAACCGATCTTGGGTCTTGACTTCTTGAGCCTCTAGAGGGCGAAATTATTATCCGATTTGAATGAATTTCGGCACGACGTGTTTTGTTATGATATCCAACAACTGTGCCAAGTATGGTTCAAATCGGTCCATAACCTGATATAGCTGCCATATAAACCGATCTTGGGTCTTGACTTCTTGAGCCTTTAGAGGGCGCAATTCTTATCCGATTGGTATGAAATTTTGCACGACATATTTTGTTATGATATCCAACAACTGTGCCAAATATGGTTCAAATCGGTTCATAACCTGATATAGCTGCCATATAAACCGATCTTGGGTTTTGACTTCTTAAGCCTCTAGAGTGCGCAATTCTTATCCGATTGGAATGAAATTTCGCACGACGTGTTTTGTCATGATATCCAATATCTGTGCCAAGAATGGTTGAAATCGTTCTATAACCTGATATAGCTTTCATATAAACCGATCTTGGGTCTTGACTTCTTGAGCCTCTAGAGGGCGCAATTCTTATCCGATTTGAATGAATTTTGGCACGACGTGTTTTGTTATGATATCCAACAACTGTGCCAAGTATGGTTTAAATCGGTCCATAACCTGATATAGATGTCATATAAACCGATCTGGGATCTTGACTTCTTGAGCCTGTAGAGGTCGCAATTATTATCCGATTTGCCTGAAATTTTGTACGACGGATTTTCTCATGACCGTCAACATACGTGTTTATTATTTTCTGAATCGGTCTATTGCCCGATACAGCTCCCATAT
>NC_081552.1:85097312-85160967 GCF_963082655.1 Stomoxys calcitrans | reverse complement strand
GGGTGATTTTTTTGAGGTTAGGATTTTCATGCATTAGTATTTGACAGATCACGTGGGATTTCAGACATGGTGTCAAAGAGAAAGATGCTCAGTATGCTTTGACATTTCATCATGAATAGACTTACTAACGAGCAACGCTTGCAAATCATTGAGTTTTATTACCAAAATCAGTGTTCGGTTCGAAATGTGTTTTGTCCATAAGCAGGTTAAGTTCGAAGATGGGCTATATCGGACTATATCTTGATATAGCCCCCATATAGACCGATCCGCCGATTTAGGGTCTTAGGCCCATAAAAGCCACATTTATTATCCGATTTTGCTGAAATTTGGGACCGTGAGTTTTGTTAAGCCCTTTGACATCTTTCGTCAATTTGGCCTAGATCGGTTCAGATTTGGATATAGCTGCCATATAGACCGATCTGCCGATTTAGGGTCTAAGGCCCATAAAAGCCACATTTATTATCCGATTTAGCTGAAATTTTAGACAGTGAGTTGTGTTAGGCCCTCCGACATTCTTTGTTAATTTGACCCAAATCAGTCTAGATTTGGATATAGCTGCCATATAGACCGATCCTCCGGTTTAGGGTCTTAGGCCTATAAGAGCCACATTTATTATCCGATTATGCTGAAATTTGAGACAAAAAGTTTTCTTAGGCCCTTCGACATCCTCCGTCAATATGGCTCAGATCGGTTCAGATTTCGATATAGTTGCCATATAGACCGATCGTCCAATTTAGGGTGTTAGGCCCATAAAAGCCACATTTATTATCCGATTTTGCTGAAATTTGAGACAGTGCGTTGCCTTAGGCCCTTCGACATCCTTTGTTAATTTGGCTCAGAGCGGTCAAGATTTGGATATAGCTGTCATATAGACCGATCCTCCGATTTAGGGTCTTAGACCCATAAAAGCCACATTTATTATCCGATTTTGCTGAAATTTGGGACAGTAAGTTGTGTTGAGCCCTTTGACATCCATCTTCAATTTGGCCCAGATCGGTCCAGATTTGGATATAGCTGCCATATTGACCGATCCTCCGATTGAAGGTTTCAGGCCCATAAAAGCCACATTTATTATCCGATTTGGCTGAAATATGGGAAAAATTTTTGTTTGAGGCCCTTCGACGTCCTTCGCCAATTTGGCTCAGATCGGTCCAGATTTGGTTATAGCTGCCATATAGACCGATCCTCCGATTTTGGGTCTTAGACCCATAAAAGCCACATTTATTATCCGATTTTGACGAAATTTGGGACAGTGAGTTATGTTAGGCCCTTCCACATCTATCTTCGATTTGGCCCAGATCGGATCAGATTTGGATATAGCTGATATATAGACCGATTTCTTGATTTTTAAAGTTTTAGGCCCATAAAAGGTGCATTTATTGTCCGATGTCGCCGAAATTTGGGACACTGAGTTATGTTAAGCCCATTGAGATGCATTTGCAATATGGCACAGATCGGTCCAGATTTGGATATAGCTGTCATATAGACCGATCTCTCGGTTTTAGGTTTTGAGCCCATAAAAGGCGCATTTATTGTCCGATGTCGCCGAAATTTGAGACAGTGAGTCGTGTTAAGCCCCTCGACATACTTCTGCAATTTGGCCCAAATCGGTCCAGATTTGGATATAGCTGCCATATGGACCGATATCTAAATTTAAAGTCTTGGCCCCATAAAAGGCGATTTCACTGAAATTTGACATAGTGACTTATGTTAGCCTTTTCGACATCCGTGTCGTATATGGTTCATATCGGTTTATTTTTAGACAAAGCTACTGTACTTATTAGTATTTGGTCCAAATCGGAACATATTTCGATATAACTGTTATGGGACAAAAGGTATGCAATTTTCACCGGATTGTGATGAAAGGTGGTTTACATACGTACCCGAGGTGGTGGGTATCCTAAGTTCGGCCCGGCCGAACTTAACGCCTTTTTACTTGTTTCTGGCTTGTTTACTGTATTATTAAAGTAATAATTTAAGAGCGATTCAGAGTGACCAAAAAACACGTCTTGTTTCAACCAGTGTTGCCACTTTTTTCGGTATTGTAGAGTGGATTACGAATATGCAATCAATTGTCTATAAATTGGGATGGAACTGAAGGGTCTTGAGAATTTTGAAATCAGGTAATTTTTGAAAAATTCTTTCTTTTTGTCTACTCCTTCGTATACTCATCCAAATGTATTTTTCGAAACAGCAAAAATATTTGCTAAAACAGCAGTTTTTGTCTGCTGAAAATGGGAAAGGCATTACTGCTGTTTCACCAAACATACGGCTGCTGTATTAGCAAACCTTTCTTACTGCTATTTCAACTAACAAAATTTTCTGTTTTATACTTAAAACAGAAGATTTTTTTTTTAATTTATATCCTACTTTTTATTGTTGCCTGTTATTTGTTTTGATTACTTTAGGCATTTTTTAAAATTTATTTTAGAAATTTTGTTAGAAGAGATGATTAAATATGTGAAATATTACTGAAAAGAAGCTACCTGATCCATCTATTGGTGTACATTTCGAAATGGGGTTGAGCTAGCTCACATTTTTCCTAATGTGCACATGACTGGCATGACATTTTGTATCTAAATTTAAAGAACAAATATTATGGAAAGTATACATTCAGTGGTGATTTTAAAAATCCACTGAAACACACACACACACATTTATATATTTTTTCTAATTTTACTTCTAATATTCCCTAGATAATTAAGCAGCCCTCATTTTCAGCAGTAAGCCAGCTACTCAGAAATTGCTGTACTACTGTTGTAATAGCAGAACTACTGCTACAATAGCAGCAAAATTAACTGCTAATATTCAGCAGACAGTGTTTGCTATTTTCAGCAAACTATTTTCTATTAATGTACCTTTCATTTGATAGCCATATTGATATTTTACAACCCCTACGGGGGTATGTTCTTCCCGGGTAAAATTTTCAGGAATTTTTTGCATATTCGTATTCTACTTAACAATACCAAATACTTAACAATATCCAAATCGCCTAGGCTGATCAACTTCGTCCTTTTTTTTTTGGGTAACCATAAGGTACAAACAAAATTTCCCTTAAATCTCATTTCCCTCCTTTTGGATAACGAAAAATTAAGTACCCTTTTTACACCTTGGGCCAAAAAATTTCATACAAGTCGGTTCAGCAGTTTATGAGTCGTTGGGTAACATACCAACACACAAACTAATGGCAATACTTTGATAAAAGAAGAAAAATATATGGATGGATAAAGATGGATAGTCAATACAAACATTCAAACAAACAAAAACAAATTGAAACCAGTAAAGAATGGCTGACAAATGACACCATTATTACAAATTAACCAAAATCTGACGAACATATATATGGGAGCAACAACTAAATTTGAACCGATATTGACCAAACTTCTTAGATATTGTGGTTGGCATCGAGGAAAGCGTTGTGCACAATTTTGGCAAGACTGGTCAATAAATGTGCTTGCAATGGCTCTAGAAATGAAAATCGGGTTATATACATATATGACAGCTATATCTAAATCTGAACCGATTTCTATGAAATTCACCAGTAGTGCTTAGATTCATAAGAGAATCCTTCCTGCGAGAGAATCGGTTAGCGAATGAGCACTTTATTGTAATATTTCTTAAAAGCGGACGAACATATATATTGGAGCTACATCTAAATCTAAACTGATTTCAAGCAAACTTCTTAGATATTGTGGTCGTCGAAGAAAACGTTAAGCAAAATTTTGGCAAGAGTGGTAAGTAAATTTGCTTTCAGTGGCTCTGGAGTGAGAACTATATCTAAATTTAAACCGATTTCTTTGAAATTCACCAGATATGTCGAGAGTCAAAAAAAATTCTTCCTGGCAAACTTCGAGAGAATCGGTTAATAAATGACCATTTTATTACTGCAAATCGGAGGAACATATATATGGGGGCTGTATCCAAATCTGAACCAATTTTTTCCAATTTCAATATACTTCGTCTCTAGACCGAACAATATGCCCATACCAAATTTGAAGACGATCGGACGAAAATTGCGACCTGTACTTTGTACATAAATGAACATGGACAGGCAGACATAGCTAAATCGAATCAGAAAGAGGTTCTGAGTCGATCGGTATACTTATCAATGGGTCTATCTCTCTTCCTTCTGGGTATAAGGTTGATTTTTTTGAGGTTAGGATTTTCATGCATTAGTATTTGACAGATCACGTGGGATTTCAGACATGGTGTCAAAGAGAAAGATGCTCAGTATGCTTTGACATTTCATCATGAATAGACTTACTAACGAGCAACGCTTGCAAATCATTGAGTTTTATTACCAAAATCAGTGTTCGGTTCGAAATGTGTTCAAATTTTGACAAATTTTGTTCAGCGATGAGGCTCATTTCTGGTTGAATGGCTACGTAAATAAGCAAAATTGCCGCATTTGGAGTGAAGAGCAACCAGAAGCCGTTCAAGAACTGCCCATGCATCCCGAAAAATGCACTGTTTGTTGTGGTTTGTACGCTGGTGGAATCATTGGACCGTATTTTTTCAAAGATGCTGTTGGACGCAACGTTACGGTGAATGAACACATTTCGAACCGAACACTGATTTTGGTAATAAAATTCAATGATTTGCAAGCGTTGCTCGTTAGTAAGTCTATTCATGATGAAATGTCAAAGCATACTGAGCATCTTTCTCTTTGACACCATGTCTGAAATCCCACGTGATCTGTCAAATACTAATGCATGAAAATCCTAACCTCAAAAAAATCACCCTTTACAAACAAATACACAAAGTTATAATACCCTGTACCACAGTAGTGGTGTAGGGTATAAAAAAACGTGGCCCACCGCAACAACACCCTACAACAATACTGATCCGATTTAACATAATTAGAGATGGGCGACCTTTTATAATACCTAAATACCTTTTGGGCATTTACCCAATAAATTGGTTAAATACCCGGGTATTAACCCATAATACCACATTTGACAGTAATGGGTAGGGGTCTAACAAAACACACTGTGCAATATTTCATCGAATTCGGGTAATAAATGAATCTTTTATGGATTTAATATCCAATATCGAGGGATAAGGTGGTCGGTCTAGGGGAGCTATATCCAAATATGGTCATATCTGGACCACACTTCACACAAATGGGTAGGGGTCTACCAGAACTCACTGTGACAAATTTCATCGAAGTCGGGTGGAAAATGACCAATTTATTGCTCCAGATTTTAGTTATAGCAATCGGTCTATATATCGGATATATATAACTAAGTTCCGATTTTATGAGATCAAAAGATCAGATATACGGAAAATACGAATTTATAAAAAATTTTTTGGAAAACGATTTCATTACCAAAATATCTGAAAATGTATATATACACAAATAAACACCCAAAAAAGGTTGGGTAAATACCCAATAAATACCTTTTTATACCCACCACCGAAGGATATATTCATTTTGTCATTCCGTTTGCAACTCATCGAAATATCCATTTCCGACCCTATAAAGTATATATATTCTTGATCAGCGTAAAAATCTAAAACGATCTACACATGTCCGTCCGTCTGTCCGTCTGTCTGTTGAAATCACGCTACAGTCTTTGAAAATTGAGATATTGAGCTGAAACTTTGCACAGATTCATTTTTTGTCCATAAGCAGGTTAAGTTCGAAGATGGGCTATATCGGACCATATCTTGATATAGCCCCCATATAGACCGATTCGCCGATTTGGGGTCTTAGGCCCATAATAGCCTCATTTATTATCCGATTTTGCTGAAATTTGGGACAGTGAGTTACGTTGGGCCCTTCGACATCGTCCGTCAATTTGGCCCAGATCGGTCCAAATTTGGATATAGCTGCCATATAGACCGATCCTTCGATTTAAGGTCTTAGGCCCATAAAAGCCACATTTATTATTCGATTTTGCTGAAATTTGGGACAGTGAGTTGTGTTGAGCCCTTGTGCATCTTTCGTCATTTTGGCCCAGATCGGTCCAGATGTGGATATAGCTGCCATATAGACCGATCCTCAGATTTAGGGTCTTAGGCCCATTAAAGCCGCATGTATTATCCGATTTTGCTGAAATTTGGGTCAGTGAGTTGTTTTAGGCCCTTCGACATCTTTCTTTAATTTGGCACTGATCGGTTCAGATTTGGATATAGCTGCCATATAGACCGGTCTCTCGATTTAAGATTTTGGGCCCATAAAAAGCGCATTTATTGTCCGATGTCGCCGAAATTTGAGACAGTGAGTTCTGTTGGGCTCTTCAATGTTGGTCTTCAATTTGGCTCAGATCGAACCAGATTTGGATATAGCTGCCATATAGATTTGGTCTAAATCGTTTGATATGTCTATTGTATATAGCTGCTATGGGGCATAAGGTGGGCATAAGCTATGCATTTTTCACTGGATTTTGACGAAAGGTTGTTCACATATATACCCGAGGTGGTGGGTATCCAAAGTTCGGCCCGGCCGAACTTAACGCCTTTTTACTTGTTTCGGTATTTATTTTTGTATTTATAATTTTGCAGATAACTTGGGTATAAAAACATTTTTCAAAAAATGTTTGATGATTTCGTATTCTTTGTATATAAACCTGATCTTCTGATCTCATAAAATTGGATTTTAGTTATACACAGCCGCTATATAGACCGATCTCCAGACTTGAAGTCTTGAGGCAATAAATTGGTAATTTTTCATTCGATTTCGATCAAATTTGGCACAGTGAGTTCTGGTAGACCCCTATTCATTTCTGTGAAGAGCGGTTCGGATTGGACTAAATTTGGATATAGCTCCCCTAGACCGATCACCCGATCTCCCGATAAAGGGTATTGAGGCCATAAAAGATGCATTTATTACCCGAATTCGATGAAATATGGCACAGTGTGATTTGTTAGACCCCTACCCATTCCTGTTAAATGCGGTACAGATCGGACCATATTTGGACATTGCTGCCATATAGACCGATCTCCCGAAATAGAGTATTGAGCCCATAAAACGAGCATTTGTCATCCGATTTTGATGATATTGACCATACTTCGCTTAAATTTGGAACTTATTGTTTCAAATTTCTGCGAAATCGGATAATGAATGCGGCTGTCGTGGGCGCAAGACCCTAAATAAGCAGATCCCATGATGGGATGAAAATCGATAACACCTCAGCTTTAACCACTTCAAAGAGTTATCTCTAAGAGTTCTCAAATGGCATATTTTTATACCCTCCACCATAAGATGGGGGGTATACTAATTTCGTCATTCTGATTGTAACTACTCGAAATATTCGTCTGAGACCCCATAAAGTATATATATTCTTGATCGTCGTGAAATTTTATGTCGATCTGGCCATGTCCGTCCGTCTGTCCGTCCGTCCGTCTGTCTGTCGAAAGCACGCTAACTTCCGAAGGAGTAAAGCTAGCCGCTTGAAATTTTGCACAAATACTTTATATGAGTGTAGGTCGGTTGGTATTGTAAATGGGCCATATTGGTCCATGTTTTGATATAGCTGCCATATAAACCGATCTTGGGTCTTGACTTCTTGAGCCTCTAGAGTGCGCAATTCTTATCCGATGGGGATGAAATTTTGCACGACGTGTTTTGTTATGATATCCAACAATTGTGCTAGGTATTGTTCAAATCGGTCTATAACCTAATATAGCTGCCATATAAACCGATCTTGGGTCTTGATTTCTTGAGCCTCTAGAGTGCGCAATTCTTATCAGATTGGAATGAAATTTTGCACGACGTGTTTTGTTATGATATCCAATAACTGTGCCAAGTATGGTTCAAATCGGTCCATAACCTGATATAGCTGCCATATAAACCGATCTTGGGTCTTGACTTCTTGAGCCTCTAGAGTGCGCAATTCTTATCCGATTGGAATGAAATTTTGCACGACGTGTTATGTTATGATATCCAATAACTGTGCCAAGTATGGTTCAAATCGGTCTATAACCTAATATAGCTGCCATATAAACCGATCTTGGGTCTTGACTTCTTGAGCCTCTAGAGTGCGCAATTCTTATCCGATTGGAATGAAATTTTGCACGACGTGTTTTGTTATGATATCCAATAACTGTGCCAAGTATGGTTCAAATCGGTCCATAACCTTATATAGCTGTCATATAAACCGATCTTGGGTCTTGACTTCTTGAGCCTCTAGAGTGCGCAATTCTTATCCGATTTGAATGAAATTTAGCACGAAGTGTTTCGTTATTATATCCAACAACTGTGCTAAGTATGGTTCAAATCGGTCCATAACCTGATATAGCTGCCAAATAAACCGATCTGGGGTCTTGACTTCATGAGCGTCTAGAGTGCGCAATTCTTATCCGATTGGAATGAAATTTTGCACGACGTATTTTGTTATTATATCCAACAACTGTGCCAAGTATGGTTCAAATCGGTCCATAACCTTATATAGCTGTCATATAAACCGATCTTGGGTCTTGACTTCTTGAGCCTCTAGAGTGCGCAATTCTTATCCGATTGGAATGAAATTTTGCACGACGTGTTTTGTTATGATATCCAATAACTGTGCCAAGTATGATTAAAATCGGTCCATAACCTTATATAGCTGTCATATAAACCGATCTTGGGTCTTGACTTCTTGAGGCTCTAGAAGGCGCAATTGTTATCCGATTTGAATGAAATTTAGCACGACGTGTTTCGTTATTATATCCAACAACTGTGTCAAGTATGGTTCAAATCGGTCCATAACCTGATATAGCTGCCATATAAACCGATCTGGGGTCTTGACTTCATGAGCGTCTAGAGTGCGCAATTCTTATCCGATTGGAATGAAATTTTGCACGACGTATTTTGTTACGATATCCAACAACTGTGCCAAGTATGGTTCAAATCGGTCCATAACCTTATATAGCTGTCATATAAACCGATCTTGGATCTTGACTTCTTGAGCCTCTAGAGGTCCCAATTATTATCCGATTTGGCTGAAATTTTGTACGACGGATTCTTTCATGACCGTCAACATACGTGTTTATTATGGTCTGAATCGGTCCATAGCCCGATACAGCTCCCATATAAATCGATCTCTCTATTTTACTTCTTGAGCCCCCAAAGGGCACAATTCTTATTCGAATTGGCTTACATTTTACACAGGTCTCCAACATGTAATAATATACTTATAGCAGAGCAAATCTTTTCTTATATCCTTTTTGGCCTAAGAAGAGATGCCGGGAAAAGAACTCGACAAATGCGATCCATGGTGGAGGGTATATAAGATTCGTCCCGGCCGAACTTAGCACGCTTTTAATTGTTTAGTATGGCTTTGAATTACCACAAGCAAATAAGTATAGGGCAGAAAACTATTTCTGTTTTAAGCCATTAACTTCGAATTTCAGAAAAGTCAAGCCTTATCTCGCACCTTCATAACTGCCGATTCGTTTGGGCGAGTATCAATCAGTAATACTACTCTTTTGTATAGATAGATGTTAGATCGATATACCCCTCTTATTAGAACAATTTTCTCTGCACTAGTTATGGTAAATACATTAGCCTGGAAAATACTGCAGTGGTTACTCATTCGAAAAGCGGTGTTGATATTAAGTTCGCCACAATATATGCCACAGCCGTTGTCATTTTCCATTTTATTGTAGTTCTATCTGTATTAATTATTCGTTCGTAAGCTATATTTAACTCTTCAGCCATTGCTTCGGAGTAAATGCAAATTTTGCCCATGAACAATCCACTAAGGAACAGGGACAAACTTCTCACATATCAATGAGTGCAGTCCGACTCAAGTTTAAGCTCAATGATACAGGACCTCCTATTTTTAGCGTGCCGCAGTGCGACACCTCTTGGGAGAGAAATTTTACATGGCATAGTACCTCACAAATGTTGCCAGCATTAGGAGGAGAATACCTCCGCTGAAAATTTTTTTTTATGGTCTCGCCAAAATTCTAAACCAGGCGTTCAGCGTCATGGCGGACATGCTAACCTCTGCGCTACGGTGGCCTCCGTTGATTCGGAGTGGTTACCCTAATATGCAGTCTGCGGTCAACTCGTTCTGGTTCTACTTCTCCGTCCGTCAAGACTGCCATACGTCAGAGCTGGCCCACCAAAAAATTAAGTCTATTAAGACAAGTTTAAAGTATCATCCTGCAGCGTGGCCAATCCGAACTTCAGAATCATTCCGATCAGTGTAAATAGTACAACTCAGGGTAGCAGTAAGAATCTCAGGGTAGCAGTAAGAATCTCTGGTCAGAAATGTACCCCTGTCGCCTCCGATCGGAGGCGGTCCCTTAGTGGCGTTAACCGTTACCTACTATTACCAATACTGCCCAAGATCTCCCCCCACCACACCTCGTAACGCATTCTCTATAGCAGACAAATACCCATTGTTCTTTATCCAAAAATGCTGCCAATATGAAATGCTTAATATAGTGACCTCTCAAGTTCATGCATACTGTGTAGGTCCGATTCTATTGATCTGATCTTTATGTACGGGTGCTGGCATCAAGAGAAGTAGGACGACCCAAGTTTACTTTTAATATGGAAATCCAAAGTTCCCTCTCATGTCTTAACAAATAGTTAGAAAAGACTAAACGCCCTAAAATCCTTAAGGCGCTTTTACACGTCATGTAGATGACATGTCACTTTCTGTATTTACATGTAATTAAAAATTTTGCAATTTTGGTATCATTTTTGTTTTTTCGTATGAAATAACCTACAATCTTGGCAAAAGCTGATTTTGTATGCGAAAAATTGTTAAAGTTGTGAGAAAGCTATAGTTAATCATAAATTTGTGGAAACAATTCAATTTGGGGTTGCTTTTATTCAACTGACAACAAAAACCGCTGATTTCTTTATGTTTTTGTCAGAAGGAATAGAGCACGATCTAATCGAAAAAAATTGCATGTGCCATTTTGAAAAGTGTTTTTCATATGTTAGCTTCGTTTGTATCATGTTCGGCCGACTTGTATGGATTGTAATATTCGGACACTATCATAACTAAAAAGTCTCTTCACCATTTCAACCGCCTCACCGTTCTCCGGGATTGACAAAACGATCCATTCTTTTGTCTCAGGTACACAGCCTGGAAAATATGTTTCAAGCAAATGCAGTAGAGTCTTACGAGTTTACTCAATCCATTCCCCATTCAGCTTTTGTAGGTTTGTTAGAAATGGGAGTTCCTCGATCAACTTTACGAAGTCCTCCTTTTTGGTCTTTCTCACTTCCTTCTTATAAATCCTAAGTTTTTATACCCTCCACCAAAATTTCAAGCGGCTAGCTTTACTTCTTCGGAAGTTAGCGTGCTTTCGACAGAGAGATGGTCGGATATGGCTAGATCGACATAAAATGTCACGACGATCAAGAATATATATACTTTATGGGGTCTCAGACGAATATTTCGAGTAGAATGACGAAATTAGTATACCCCCATCCTATGGTGGAGGGTATAAAAATCAAATTGTGTTTGTTTGTAGGTTTGTTTGTTTGTTTGTATGTTTGTGTGGTCCTTATAGACTCAGAAACGGCTGAGCCGATTTTCTTGAAATTTTCACAGATGGTACATAATGACCCCGTGGTGAAAATAGGGTACTAAATTTTTTGATATCTGAAGGGGAGGGGGCGGACCCTCCCCCTTACCCTAATTTTCAGAAACGCCAGATCTCGGAAATGGGTGGTGCGATTTAAGCGAAATTGTGTGTGCTCTCATATAGTACCCTAAAAATAAAAATTTGGTATCCAAATTTCGGATGGGTAACCTAGGGGGCTGCCTCACCCTAAAACCTACCAAACATATCTTTTGACCAATCACGACAATATGGGACTCAAAGGAAAGGTATTTAGGATAAGAAAACGTATCTGATATCCAATTGTCGGTCCAAGTGTTAGGGGGACCACCCTCAAGCCCCAAAACAAATAAAAGATATTTGAATGTAGAATACGAATCTGATATCCAAATATGGAACCAAGTGTTTGGGGGTCCGCCTCCCACCAAAAACATCCCCAAACGGGGGATGGGTCTCAAATGAAAGGTCTTTGGGAGTAATGCACGAATTTGATATCAGTATTCGGGAAAGGTGTCTATGGGGCCAACCAATCCCTACAACACCTCCCAAATAGTATTTTCTGACTATTGCAATATGAGGCTCAAATGAGAGGGTTTTTAAAGTGGAACACGAATCCGATATATATTGTCAAGGCCAACTCACTGATTGGCCACCTATCCCCCAAAACACCCCCCAAGCCGGTCATGTTTGCCGACTATGGGGCTTAAATTAAAGGTATGTGGGAGCAGACCACGTCTCTGATATCAACATTAGGGTCCAACTGCCTAGCGGACATCCCACCACTATAACAATCCCCAAATAGGACGTATTTGCTCACCAAGACAATTTGGGTCCTAAAGAGAGTGGAGCTAAATATTCAATGTTTTTAGGGCCAATACCCCAAACCGGACATATTTGTTGACTTTTGCAATAAGGAGTTTAAATGAGTTTAGAAAACGAATTTCATATCCAATTTTGAGGGCAATGACAATATGGGGTTCAAATAAATGATATATAGATACATGAGAATAGAGCACGTTGCTGATATATTTTCAGGGCTTAGAATTTGAGGGACCACCCCACTCCCCAAAACACCCCTACATCGGGCATATTTACCGACCATGACAATGTGGGGCTAAAATGAAGGGTATTGGGGTTGTAGAGCAAAAATTGATACTCATTTTCGGGACCAATTTTCTGGGGGTCTACCCCTTTCCCAAAATATCCCTCAAGCTGCAATTTTTTAGTGACCATCGCAATATGGTTCTCAAATGAAGGTATTTGGAAGTAGAATACGAATTTGATATCCAAATGTAGGACCATGTAATTAGGGCATCATCCCTTTTCCAAAATACCCACAAAAGGAAAAAAAATTTCGACCATGCCAATATCTGACTCAAATGAAAGGTATTTGAGATAAGAAAACGAATTTGATAACCTATTTTGGCCATGTGTTTAGGGGACGCCTCATCCTGTAAACTCCTCTTAAGCCAATGGCAATATAAATGGTATTTGAGATAAGAGTACGATGCTGATATTTTTTCAGGGCGAAGTATCTGGGGGACCACCTCTCCCCCGAAAACACTACTAAGTCAGATATCATGAGAATATCGGGCTGAAATGAAGTATTTTAAGAATGGAGTACACCTTACATCCAAACTTAAATTCATAGACTAATAAAGATCATATGGGATTCAGATAAAGGAACTTATATTGTTAAACTGTTAGTCAAGTGATATACTATTTTCGTAGCATGGTATTTTACTAAAAGCTCTTAAATTGTCGAAAATAAATATTCCAAGGAAACTTTTGTTCCATATAAAGTAAAAGAAGGCACATCGGAGCGGGCCCGGGTCAGCTAGTATGACATAAAAAACGAGGTCCAAGTAATTGATAGTCGCTCCATCCCCGATAATTTCCCCAATGGGAATACTTCTCAACCATAGCTTTATGAAACTCAAATGATAGGCGTTTGAGAGCAGATAACGAATAAGACATTAAACTTTGTGTCTAAGAACCTAGGTGGTGGTTTACCTCCTAAAATCGCCTCCAATAGGTTAGTTGACCTATTAAAACAATGGGGAATCAAGTGATAGATTTTTTTGAGTTGAGTGCGTCATTTAAATTTTTGCTCAAGTGGCAATGTGGCGCACAACCATCATATAGAAGCCCTCCATCAAACGGCTGTATACACCAATCACGACAATATGAGGTTAAATTAAAGGTATAAGGTTGGGTACTGCGAATCTGATATAATTATTCAGCTCATATATGTAGCGGATCACCTCATCCTGAAATGGTGATCAATTATAATGACCTAACGGGACACTGTGTGATTTAATTAATGTGTAGGCCGCCATAGCCCCGAAATTATAACATTCAGCGTGAAAGCAGGAGTTGCAAACCTTAACGATAAGGTTGCAACCATTTTTAGCTCACCGAAATAAAAATAAACCAACCTGAACCATGTTCGACGCGTATGTCAAAAAGCCGAACATAAGTCACTGTGGCAAATTTCAGTGAAATCAGATTATAAATGCGCCTTTTATGGGGCCAAGACTTTAAATCGAGATATCGGTCTACATGGCAGCTATATCCAAATTTGAACCGATTTGGGCCAAGTTGCAGAAAAATGTCGAAGAGCCTAACACAAAGCACTTTCCCAAATCTTAAATCAAGGGATCAATCTATACGGCAGCTATATTAAAATCTGGACCGATCTGGGCCAAATTGACGAAGGATGTCGAAAGGCCTAACACAACTTACTGTCCCAAATTTAAGCAAAATCGGATAATGGGCTTAAGAACCTAAATCGGCTGATCGGTCTATATGGGGGCTATATCAAGATATAGTCCGATATAGCCCATCTTCGAACTTAACTTATGGACAAAAAAAGAACCTGTGCAAAATATCAGCTCAATATATCTATTTTTAAAGACTGTAGCGTGATTTCAACAGACAGACGGACGTACATTTCTAGATCGTCTTAGATTTCTACGCTGATCAAGAATATATATACTTTATAGGGTCGGAAATGGATATTTCGATGTGTTGCAAACGGAATGGCAAAATGAATATACCACCATCCTTTAGTGGTGGGTATAAAAATAAAATATAGGAATATAGGAAGGATCTAAAAGCAAAAAAATTTGGTACCATATTCTGGGGTGGGATGCTTAGGAGAGCCGCCCACCCCCAAAACCTGGCAAACGGATTTATAGACCAAACAGTATAATATGGGACTCAAATTAAGGGTATTTGAGAGTAGAAAACTAATCTGATATCCAATTGCGGAATTAAGTGTTTCGTGGGTCACCCCATAAAACCCCTCAAATCGGACATATTTACCGATCAAAGCAATATGGATCTTAAATGAAAAGTCTTTGGGAATAGAGCAGAAATTGACTTTAACCCTTTGGGAACAAGTTTCTGGGGGTCCACCACACCCCAAGTAGGACTTTTATTGACCATTGCAATGTAGGGTTTAAATACGAGGAACTTGAGTGTAGAAAAATCCATAGGAAAATAAGAATACATTTTCAACTACAACTACGCATAAATTTTCAAATTTAGAGTACTCCTCTCCAAAGTAGCATAATCGGGTCAGCAGAAGGAGCCAGGTTCAGCTAGTCTTATATATACCAAGTAAAAGCGTGCTAAGTTCGGCCGGGCCGAATCTTATATACCCTCCACCATGCATCGCATTTGTCGAGTTCTTTTCCCGGCATCTCTTCATAGGCAAAAAAGGATATTAGAACAGATTTGCTCTGCTATTAGAGCGATATCAAGATATGGTCCGGTTTGGACCACAAATATATTTTATGTTGGAGACCTGTGTAAAATGACAGCCAATTCGAATAAGAATTGCGCCCTTTGGGGGCTCAAGAAGTAAAATAGAGAGATCGATTTATATGGGAGCTGTATTGGGCTATAGACCCATTCAGACTTTAATAAACACGTATGCTGATGGTCATGAGAGGATCCGTCGTACAAAATTTCAGGCAAATCGAGTAATAATTGTGACCTCTAGAGGCTCAAGAAGTCAAGAACCCAGATCGGTTTATATGCAAGCTTTATCAGGTTATGAACCGATTTGGACCATATTTGACACAGTTGTTGAAAGTAAGAATAAAATACGTCATACACAATTTCAGCCAAATCGAATAGGAATTGTGCCCCCTAGAAACTCAAGAAGTCAAGTCTCCAGTTCTGTTTATATGACAGCCATATCAGGTTATGAACCTATTTGAACCATACTTCTCAAAGTTGTTGGATATCATAACAAAATACTTCGTGCAAAAATTCATTAAAATCGGATAAGAATTGTACCCTCTAGAGGCTCAAGAAGTCAAGACCCAAGATCGGTGTATATGGCAGCTATATCAGGTTATAGACCGATTTGAACCATACTTGGCACAGTTGTTGGGTATCATAACAAAACACGTCGTGCAAAATTCCATTCCAATCGGATAAGAATTGCGCCTTCTAGAGGCTCAAGAAGTCAAGACCCAAGATCGGTTTATATGGCAGTTATATCAGGTTATAGACCGATTTGAACCATACTTGGCACAGTTGTTGGATATCATAACAAAACACGTTGTGCAAAATTTCATTCCAATCAGATAAGAATTGCGCACTCTAGAGGCTCAAGAATTCAAGACCCAAGATCGGTTTGTATGGCAGCTATATCAAAACATGGACCGATATGGCCCATTTACAATACCAACCGACCTACACTAATAAGAAGTATTTGTGCAAAATTTCAAGCGGCTAGCTTTACTCCTTCTGAAGTTAGTGTGCTTTCGACAGACAGACGGACGGAGGGACAGACGGACCTGGCTAGATCGACATAAAATGTCGCGACGATCAAGAATATATATACTTTATTGGGTCTCAGACGAATATTTCGAGTAGTTACCAAATCCAGAATTCAAGACCCAAGATCGGTTTATATGACAGCTATATCAGGTTATGGACCGATTTGAACAATACTTGACACAGTTGTTGGATATCATAACAAAATACGTCGTGTAAAATTTCATTCCAATCGGATAAGAATTGCGCACTCTAGAAGCTCAAGAAATCAAGACCCAAGATCGGTTTATATGGCAGCTATATCAGGTTATGGGCCGATTTTAACCACACTTGGCACAGTTGTTGGATATCATAACAAAACTCGTCGTGCATAATTTCATTCCAATCAGGTAAGAATTGCGCACTCTAGAGGATCAAGAAGTCAAGACCCAAGATCGGTTTATATGGCAGCAATATCAAAACATGGACCGATATGGCCCATTTACAATACCAACCGACCTACACTAATAAAAAGTATTTGTGCAAAATTTCAAGCGGCTAGCTTTACTCCTTCAGAAGTTAGCGTGCTTTCGACAGACAGACGGACGGACGGACGGACAGACGGACGGACATTGCTAGATCGACATAAAATGTCGCGACGATCAAGAATATATATACTTTATGGGGTCTCAGACGAATATTTCGAGTAGTTACAAACAGAATGACAAAATTAGTATACCCCCCATCTAATGGTGGAGGGTATAAAAAACGTCATGCAAAATTTCAGCCAAATCGGATAGGAATTGCGCCCTCTAGAAGCTCAAGAAGTCAAGACCAAGATCGGTTTATATGACAGCTATATCAGATTATGAACCGATTTGAACCATACTCGGCACAGTTGTTGGATATCATAACAAAACATGTCGTGCAAAATTTCATTCCTATCGAATATGAATTGCGCACTCTAGAGGTTGTTGGATATCATACCAAAACACGTCGTGCAAAATTTCATCCCAATCGGATAAGAATTGCGCACTCTAGAGGTTCAAGAAGTCAAGACCCAAGATCGGTTTATATGACAGCTATATCAGGTTGTGAACCGATTGGAACCATACTCGGCACACTTGTTGGATATCATAACAAAACATGTCGTGCAAAATTTCATTCCAATCGGAAAAGAATTGCGCACTCTAGAGGTTCAAGAAGTCAAGACCCAAGATCGGTTTATATGACACCTATATCAGGTTATGGAACGATTTGAACCATACTTGGCACAGTTGTTGGATATCATAACAAAACACGTCGTGCAAAATTTCATGCCAATCGGATAAGAATTGCGCACTCTAGAGGCTCAAGAAGTCAAAACCCATGATCGATTTATATGACAGCTATATCAAACCATGGACCGATACGGCCCATTTACAATACCAACCGACCTACACTAATAAGAAGTATTTGTGCAAAATTTCAAGCGGCTAGCTTTACTCCTTCGGAAGTTAGCGTGCTTTCGACAGACAAACGGACATGGCTAGATCGACATAAAACTTCATGACGATCAAGAATATATATAGTTTATGGGGTCTCAGACGAATATTTCGAGTAGTAACAAACAGAATGACGAAATTAGTATACCCCCCATCTTATGGTGGAGGGTATAAAAATCAATTTGTGTTTGTTTGTAGGTTTGTTTGTTTGTTGGTTTGTATGTTTGTGTGTTCCTTATAGACTCAGAAACGGCTGAAACGAATTTCTTGAAATTTTTACAGATGGTGCATAACGATGCCGTGGTGAAAATAGGGTACTACATTTATTGATATGTGATTTACCTTAATTTTCAGAAACGCCAGATCTCGGAGATGGGTGGTGCGATTTAAGCGAAATTTTGTATGCTTTCATATAGTACCCTAAAAATAAAAATTTCGTATCCAAATTTGGGATGGGGTACCTAGGAGGGGCGCTCCACCCTAAAACCTACAAAACATATATTTAGACCAATTAGTACCCTAAAAATAAAAATTTCGTATCCAAATTTGGGATGGGGTACCTAGGAGGGGCGCTCCACCCTAAAACCTACAAAACATATATTTAGACCAATCACGACAACATGGGAGTCAAATGAAAGGTATTTAGGATAAGAAAACGTATCTGATATTCAACTGTAGGACCAAGTGCTAGGGGGACCACCCCAACCCCCAAAACACCCCTAAATCAGACATATTTACCGACCATGGCAATATGGAACTCAAATGAAAGGTATTTGCTAGTAGAATACGAATCTGATATCCAAATGTGGGACCACGTTTCTGGGAGTCCACCCCTTTCCCGAAACACCCCCCAAAAAGGACTTATTTACTGACCATGGGAATATGATGCTTAACTAAAAGGTATTTGGGTGAAGAATACGAATCTGATATCCAAATATGACAGCAAGTGTTTGGTGCCGCCTCTCCCCAAAAACACCCCCAAAGGCGACAAATTTACGACCATAGCAATATGGGGCTCAAATGAAAGGTCTTTGGAAGTAAAGCACGAATGTGATATCAATATTCGGGAAAAGTGTCTATGGGGCCACTTCACCCCCACAACACCACCCAAATAGTAAGTATTTGCTGACTTTTGCAATATGAGGCTCAAATAAGAGACTTTTTAGAGTAGAACACGAATCCGATATATATTTTCAAGGCCAATTCACTGAGTGGCCGCCCATCCCCCAAAACACCTTCCAAGCCGGTCATGTTTTCCGACTGTGGAAATATGGGGCTCAAGTTAAAGGTATTTGGGAGTAGACCACGTATCTGGTGGGACGTCCCACCACCATAACAACCCCCAAATAGGCCGTATTTGCTCACCAAGACAATTTGGGTCGTAGAGAGAGTGGAACTAGATATTTATAGTTTTTAGGGCCAATACACAATACCGGACATATTTGCTGACTTTGGCAATAAGGAGTTTAAATGAGATTAGAAACCGAATTTGATATTCAATTTTGAGGCCAATGGCAATATGGGGTTCAAATAAAAGATATATAGATATATGAGAATAGAGCACATTGCTGTTATATTTTCCGGGCTTAGTGTTTGGGCGGGTGTTCACCCCAAAACACCCCGAAATCGGCCATAATTACCGTCCATGTCAATGTGGAGCTTAAATGAAAGGTTTTTGGGCTTGTGACTATGTAATTGCATTCTTTCTTCTGTCAGTTATCAGCTGTTACTTTTAGCTTGCTTTAAAAAAAAGTGCGCGAAATTTTGTTTACATTTGTTTGTTTGGCGTCAATTTTAATATGGGTACCACATGTATTGAAAGAAATTCATTTAACAAACCGAATCAACGCTTGTGATATGCACCTTAAACGCAATGAATTCGATCCGTTTTTAAAACGAGTCATAACTGGAGATGAAAAATGGATTGTTTACAACAACGGATTGGTGAACCGTTGGTGTTTACAGCATGGTGAACCAGCTCAAACCACTTCAAAGGCTGATATCCACCAAAAGAAGGTTATGCTGTCTGTTTGGTGGGATTGGAAGGGTGTGGTATATTTTGAGCTGCTTCCTAGGAACCAAACAATTAATTAGGATATTTACTGTCAACAATTGGACAAATTGAATACAGCCATCAAGGAGAAGCGACCAGAATTGGTCAATCGTAAAGGTGTCATATTCCACCAGGACAAAGCTAGACAGCACACATCTTTGGTCACTCGCCAAAAACTGAGTGAGCTTGCCTGGCAACTTTTGATGCATCCACCATATAGCCTGACCTTGCACCATCAGACTACCATTTATTTCGATCTTTGCAGAACTCCTTAAATGGTAAAACTTTCGGCAATGATGAGGCTATAAAATCGCACTTGGTTCAGTTTTTTGCAGATAAAGGCCAGAAGTTCTATGAGCGTGGAATACTAAATTTGCCAGGAAGATGGCAAAAGGTTATCGAACAAAATGGCAATTATATATTTGATTAAAATTCATTCTAAGTTTTATTAAAAATGCATTTACTTTCTTCTAAAAAATCCGCAATTACTTTTTAGGCAACCCAATATTTCACTAAAAGCTCTTTAATTATCGAAAATAAATATTTCAAGGAATCTTTTGTTCCATATAAAGTAAAAGAAGGCGCAGCGGAACAGGCCCGGGTCAGCTAGTCTATATTATAACAAGGAAAAAGATGCCACACAATCCGCTAGATTTGAATATGTTGTCAAAAGTTGGTTGTCATTTTACCGCGCAAACACCTCCAAATTTGCAACATTTGCCGGCTTAGTTTGCAAGCAGATGCCATTTCTCAAGGACTTGTCAGATATAATTCTCCCTGTTGCCGTTCAAAAGTTGAAGACTCAATGCAGTTCTTATCTAAATGTGAATTTTTATATATACTGAATTATTAAAATTAATATTTTTAGCATGTTCCCTTAATCCGTTTCAATCTTAACAAGTAAAAGCGTGCTAAGTTCGGCCGGGCCGAATCTTATATACCCTCCACCATGGATCGCATTTGTCGAGTTTTTTTCCCGACATCTCTTCTTTGGGAAAAAAGGATATAAGAAAAGATTTGCTCTGCTATTAGAGCGATATCAAGATATGGTCCGGTTTGGACTACAATTAAATTATATGTTGGAGACCTGGGTAAAATTTCAGCCAATTCGAATAAGAATTGCGCCCTTTGGGGGCTCAAAAAGTAAAATAGAGAGATCGATTTATATGGGAGCTGTATCGGGCTATAGACCGATTCAGACCATAATAAACACGTATCTTGATGGTCATGAGAGGATCCGTCGTACAAAATGTCAGGCAAATCGGATAATAATGACGACCTCTAAAGGCTCAAGAAGTCAAAGTCCCAGATCGGTTTATATGGTAGCTATATCAGGTTATGGACCGATTTTAACAATACTAAGTACAGTTGTTGGATATAATAACCAAACACGTCGTGCAAAATTTCATTCCAATCGGATAAGAATTGCGCACTCTAGAGGCTCAAGAAGTCAAGACCCAAGATCGGTTTATACGGCATCTATATCAGGTTATGGACCGATTTGAACCATACTTGGCACAGTTGTTGGATATCATAACAAGTTAGCGTGCTTTCGACAGACAGACGGACGGACGGACATGGCTAGATCGACATAAAATGTCGCGACGATCAAGAATATATATACTTTATGGGGTCTCAGATGAATATTTCGAGTAGTTACAAACAGAATGACGAAATTAGTACACCCCCCATCCTATGGTGGAGGGTATAAAAAACGTCTTAACGATAATAACGAAACACGTCGTGCAAAATTTCATTCCAATCGGATAAGAATTGCGCACTCTAGAGGCTCAAGAAGTCAAGACCCAAGATCGGTTTATATGGCAGCTATATCAGGTTATGGACCGATTTGAACCATACTTGGCACAGTTGTTGGATATCATAACAAAACACGTCGTGCAAAATTTCATCCCAATCGGATAAGAATTGCGCACTCTAGAGGCTCAAGAAATCAAGACCCAAGATCGGTTTATATGGCAGCTATGTCAAAACATGGACCGATATGGCCCATTTACAATACCAACCGACCTACACTAATAAGAAGTATTTGTGCAAAATTTCAAGCGGCTAGCTTTACTCCTTCGGAAGTTAGCGTGCTTTCGACAGACAAACGGACGGACGGACGGAGGGACAGACGGACGGACAGACGGACGGACATGGCTAGATCGACATAAAATTTCACGACGATCAAGAATATATATACTTTGTGGGGTCTCAGACGAATATTTCGAGTAGTTACAATCAGAATGACGAAATTAGTATACCCCCCATCTTATGGTGGAGGGTATAAAAATGAATTTGTATATGTTTTTTTGTTGGGTTTGTAAATTTGTTTGTTCCGTTTAGGCTCAAAAACGGCTGAACCGATTTCTTTGAAATTTTTACAGATTGTGGGGAGTATTCCGGAGGGAGCAATAGGCTATATAATTTTTCGATATCGCAAGGGGGACGGACCGTCCCCTTACCCCAAAAGTACCACCCAAAAATAATAGTGGACCGATCGGGACAATATGGGATTCAAATGAGAGATATTCAAGAGTAGAGTACGAATTTCATATCAAAAATTGAGTCCATGTAACTGGGGTCCGCTCTGGCCCCAAAACACCCTAAAATAGGAGCTCGAATGAAAGGTATTTGGGAATAGATTACGAATATGGTCAGAAAAGAGGTAAAGGCTTTATAATTTGTTGATACACCACCATACCAAAAAAGATCACCCTAATTCAAAAGTGACCTGTAGGGATAACATAGGTATTGAATGAAAGATAATGGAGAGTAGAATGCAATCTTATGTATAACAAGTAAAAGCGTGCTAAGTTCGGCCGGGCCGAATCTTATATACCCTCCACCATGGATCGCATTTGTCGAGTTTTTTTCCCGGCATCTCTTCTTTGGGAAAAAAGGATATAAGAAAAGATTTGCTCTGCTATTAGAGCGATATCAAGATATGGTCCGGTTTGGACCACAATTAAATTATATGTTGGAGACCTGTGTAAAATTTCAGCCAATTCGAATAAGAATAGCGCCCTTTGGGGGCTCAAGAAGTAAAATAGAGAGATCGATTTATATGGGAGCTGTATCGGGCTATAGACCGATTCAGACCATAATAAACACGTATCTTGATGGTCATGACAGGATCCGTCGTACAAAATTTCAGGCAAATCGGATAATAATGACGACCTCTAAAGGCTCAAGAAGTCAAGGTCCCAGATCGGTTTATATGGTAGCTATATAAGGTTATGGACCGATTTGAACAATACTTGACACAGTTGTTGGATATCATAATAAAACACGTCGTGCAAAATTTCATTCCAATCGGATAAGAACTGCGCACTCTAGAGGCTGAAGAAGCCAAGACCCAAGATCGGTTTATATGGCAGCTATATCAGGTTATGGACCGATTTGAACCATACTTGGCACAGTTGTTGGATATCATAACGAAACACGTCGTGCTAAAATTCATTCAAATCGGATAAGAATTGCGCACTCTAGAGGCTCAAGAAGTCAAGATTCAAGATCGGTTTATATGGCAGCTATATCAATATATTGACCGATATGGCCCGTTTACAATACCAACCGACCTACACTAATAAGAAGTATTTGTGCAAAATTTCAAGCGGCAAGTTAGCGTGCTTTCGACAGACAGACGGACGGACGGACATGGCTAGATCGACATAAAATGTCGCGGCGATCAAGAATATATATACTTTATGGGGCCTCAGATGAATATTTCGAGTAGTTACAAACAGAATGACGAAATTAGTATACCCCCCATCCTATGGTGGGGGGTATAAAAAACGTCTTGTGAAATGTCAGCCAAATCGGATAGGAATTGCGCCCTCTAGAAGCTCAAGAAGTCAAGTTCCAGATCTGTTTATATGACAGCTATATCAGGTTATGAACCGATTTGAACCATATTTGGCACAGTTGTTGGATATTCTAACGAAACACTACGTGCCAAAATTCATTCAAATTGGATAAGTATTGCGCCCTCTAGAGCCTCAAGAAGTCAAAACCCAAGATCGGTTTATATGACAGCTATATAAGGTTATGGACCGATTTGAACCATACTTGGTACAGTTGTTGGATATCATAACAAAAGTCGTCGTGCAAAATTTCATTCCAATCGGATAAGAATTGCGCACTCTAGAGGCTCAAGAAGTCAAGACCCCACATCGGTTTATATGGCAGCTATATCAGGTTATGGACCGATTTAAACCATACTAGGCACAGTTGTTGTATATAATAACGAAACACATCGTGCAAAATTTCATCCCAATCGGATAAGAATTGCGCACTCTAGAGGCTCAAGAAGTCAAGACCCAAGATCGGTTTATACGGCAGCTATATCAGTTTATGGACCGATTTGAACCATACTTGGCACAGTTGTTGGATATCATAACGAAACACGTCGTGCAAAATTTCATCCCAATCGGATAAGAATTGCGCACTCTAGAGGCTCAAGAAATCAAGACCCAAGATCGGTTTATATGGCAGCTATATCATAACATGGACCGATATGGGCCATTTACAACACCAACCGACCTACACTAATAAGAAGTATTTGTGCTCCAAATATTCGACTGAGACCCCACAAAGTATATATATATATATATATATATATATAAAAATCAGTGTTCGGTTCGAAATGTGTTCATTCACCGTAACGTTGCGTCCAACAGCATCTTTGAAAAAATACGGTCCAATGATTCCACCAGCGTACAAACCACAACAAACAGTGCATTTTTCGGGATGCATGGGCAGTTCTTGAACGGCTTCTGGTTGCTCTTCACTCCAAATGCGGCAATTTTGCTTATTTACGTAGCCATTCAACCAGAAATGAGCCTCAACCCTGAACAAAATTTGTCAAAATTTGAACACATTTCGAACCGAACACTGATTTTGGTAATAAAATTCAATGATTTTCAAGCGTTGCTCGTTAGTAAGTCTATTCATGATGAAATGTCAAAGCATACTGAGCATCTTTCTCTTTGACACCATGTCTGAAATCCCACGTGATCTGTCAAATACTAATGCATGAAAATCCTAACCTCCAAAAAATCACCCTTTATATATATATATATATACACTTTGTGGTGTCTCAGTCGAATATTTGGAGTAGTTACAATCAGAATGACGAAATTAGTATACCCCCATCTTATGGTGGAGGGTATAAAAATCAAATTGTGTTTGTTTGTAGGTTTGATTGTTTGTTTGTTTGTATGCTTGTGTGTTCTTTATAGACTCCGAAACGGCTGAAACGAATTTCTTGAAATTTTCACAGATGGTGCATAATGATACCGTGATGAAAATAGGGTACTACATTTTTTGATATCTGAAGGGGGGCCGACCTTCCCCCTTACCCTAATTCTCAGAAACGCCAGATCTCGGAGATGAATGGTGCGATGTAAGCGAAATTTTGTGTGCTCTCATATAGTACCCTAAAAATAAAAATGTCGTATCCAAATTTCCCAAACAACCCCCAAACAGGACTTATTTACTGACCATGGGAATATTGGGCTTAAATAGAAGGTATTTGAATGTAGAATACGAATCTGCTATCCAAATATAGGACCAATTGTTTGGGGGGCCGCCTCTCACCAAAAACATCCCCCAAAGGGGACAAATTTACGACCATAGCCATGTGGAGCTTAAATGAAAGGTCTTTGGGAGTAAAGCACGAATTTGATACCAATATTCGGGAAAAGTGTCTATGGAGCCACCCCAACCCCACAACACCACCCAAATAGTAAGTATTTTCTGACTATAGCAATATGAGGCTCAAATAAGAGGGTTTTTAAAGTGGAACACGAATCCGATATATATTGTCAAGGCTAACTCACCGAGTGGCCGGCCATCCCCCAAAACACCCCCCAAGCTGGTCATATTTGCCGACTATAGATATATGGGGCTCAAATTAAAGGTATGTGGGAGTAGGCCACGTATCTGATATCAACATTAGGGACCTGTCTAGCGGACGTCCCACCACCATAACAACCCCCAAATAGGACGTATTTGCTCACCAAGACAATTTGGGTCTTAAAGAGAATGGAGGTCAATATTCATAGTTTTTAGGGCCCATACCCAAAACTGGACATATTTGCTGGCTTTTTCAATAAGGGGATTAGGTGAATGGTATTTGAGATCAGAAAACTAATTTGATATCCAATTTTGAGACCAATGGCAATATGGGATTCAAATATATGAGAATAGAGCACGTTGCTGATATATTTTCAGGGCATAGCGTTTGGGGAACCACCCCAATCGCCAAAACACCGCTAAATCGCGTTTATTTACCCACCATGTCAATTTGGAGCTTAAATGGAAGGAATTGGGGGTAGAGCAAGAATTTATACTCATTTTCGGGACCAATTTTCTGGGGATCTACCCGTTTCCCAAAATACCCCACAAACAGCAATTTTTTATTGACCATCGCAATATAGGGATCAAAAAAAGAATTTGGGAGTAGAATACGAACTTGATATTCAAATGTAGGATCATGTTATTAGGGCATCACCCCTTTTCAAAACACCCCCAAAAGGAAAAAATTTTCGACCATGTCAATATGTGGCTCAAATGAAAGGTATTTGAGATTAGAAAACGAATTTGATAACCTATTTTGGGGCCATGTGTTTGGGGGACGCCTTATCCTGTAAACTTCTCTTAAGCCAATGGCAATATAGGGTTTGAATAAATGGTATTTGAGTAAAGAGCACGATGGTGATATTGTTTCAGGGCCAAGTATCTGGGGATCACCTCTCTATGGCAATATGGACCTCAAATCAACGATATTTAGATGTAAAGAAAGAATTTGATACCTATCAGGGCAGAGTGCCGGTGGGCGCCCCATCCCCAAAACATCCCCAAAACGGTTCACGTTTACCGACCATGGCAATATAGGGTTCAAATTAAAGGGATTTGAGAGTGAAACACAAATTTACTATCGATATTTGAATCGAAATGTCTGAGGTATCATTCCTCCCCTAAAAAACCTTTCTCATTAACCTTATGTTCGAATTTTTATACCCTCCACCATAAGATGGGGGGTATACTAATTTCGTCATTCTGTTTGTAACTACTCGAAATATTCGTCTGAGACCCCATAAAGTATATATATTCTTGATCGTCGCGACATTTTATGTCGATCTAGCCATGTCCGTCCGTCTGTCCGTCCGTCCGTCCGTCCGTCTGTCTGTCGAAAGCACGCTAACTTCCGAAGGAGTAAAGATAGCCGCTTGAAATTTTGCACAAATACTTCTTATTAGTGTAGGTCGGTTGGTATTGTAAATGGGCCATATCGGTCCATGTTTTGATATAGCTGCCATATAAACCGATCTTGGGTCTTGACTTCTTGAGCCTCTAGAGTGCGCAATTCTTATCCGATTGGAATAAAATTTTGCACAACGTGTTTTGTTATGATATCCAATAACTGTGCCAAGTATGGTTCAAATCGGTCTATAACCTGATATAGCTGCCATATAAACCGATCTTGGGTCTTGACTTCTTGAGCCTCTAGAGTGCGCAATTCTTATCCGATTGAAATGAAATTTTGCACCACGTGTTTTGTTATTATATCCAACAACTGTGCCAAGTATGGTTCAAATCCGTCTATAACCGGATATAGTTGCCATATAAACCGATCTTGGGTCTTGACTTCTTGAGCCTCTAGAGGGCGCAATTCTTATCCGATTGGAATGGAATTTTGCACGACGTGTTTCGTTATGATACCCAACAACTGTGCTAAATATGGTTCAAATCGGTCTATAACCTGATATAGCTGCCATATAAACCGATCTTGGGTCATGACTTCTTGAGCCTCTAGAAGGCGCAATTCTTATCCGATTGGAATGGAATTTTGCACGACGTGTTTTGTTATGACTTTCAAAAACTGTGCCAAGTATGGTTCAAATCGATCCATAACCTGATATAGCTGCCATATAAACCGATCTTGGGTCTTGACTTCTTGAGCCTCTATAGGGCACAATTCTTATCCGATTTGAATGAATTTTTGCACGAAGTATTTCGTTATGACATCCAACAACTGTGCCAAGTATGGTTCAAATCGATCCATAACCTGATAAAGCTGTCATATAAGCAGATCTGGGGATTTGACTTCTTGATCCCTAGAGGTCGCAATTATTATCCGATATGCCTGAAATTTAGTACGACGGATCTTCTCATGACCATCAACAAACGTGTTTGATATGGTCTGAATCGCTCTATTCCCCGATACAGCACCCATATAAATCGTTCTCTCTATTTTACTTCGTGAGCCCCAATGGGCGCAATTCTTATACGAATTGGCTGAAATTTTACACAGGTATCCAACATATAATTTAATTGTGGTCCGAACCGGACCATATCTTGATATCGTTTTAATAGCAGAGCAATTTTTTTCTTATATCCTTTTTTGTCTAAAAAGAGATGCCGGGAAAAGAACTCGACAAATGCGATCCATGGTGGAGGGTATATAAGATTCGGCCCGGCCGAACTTAGCACGCTTTTACTTGTTTTTCACTCTTACAGTCACCTAAAACAAGATATGGTTTCTATTGTTGGGGTCGGGTGCCTCGGAGGCCACCCAAAACCTGGGAAATGGTTATACAGGCCAATCACGACAATATTGGGCTCAAACGAAAGGTGTTTGAGAGGAAAAACGAATTTGATATCCAAATGAAGAGCCATGTGTTTGGGTCTCAAATAACTTGTATAAAATCTATTTGAGAGTAGAGTATGAAATTGATACTCATTTTTGGGACAAAGACCCTGGGGTCCACTTCACCCTCAAAAACAACCTAATTACCGATGATGCTAATATGGGGCTCATACAAAATATATTTGAAAGTGGAGCACGAAGCTTATATTTATTTTAAGGGCCAAGTGTTTGGGAGGCCATCCCACCCCAAAATACCCCGTAAACAGGAAATATTTACCAAAGTGGTAACATAGGACTCAAAGAAAGGCATTTGGGGCAAGGGCAGGGCAAACTTCTCACACATCAATGAGAGCTTTCCGATTAAAATTTGAACTCAATGATAAGGTACCTTTTTTTTAGCCAAGTCCGAACAGCGTACAGCAGTGCGACACCTCTTTGAGGAGAATTTACATGTCCATACATGACTTGGTACCTCGCAAATTTCGCCAGTATTAAAAGGGATAACAACCCCTTTAAATTTTTTCGATGTTCTCGCCAGAATTCGAAGGCAGGCGTTAAGCGGACATGGGTCACAGTGGCAAGAATTCCGGCCGAAGTGTTTCCACCCTTAAAATGCATTAGAGAGTTAAAGAAGGCGCAGCGTAGCGGGCCCGGTCCGGCTAGTGTATTATATGCAAGAAACCAGCTTTCTTCGACATGACCCAATCATTGATTTCATAATGCCGAATGTTACTTAAAGTAAGGTCAAGGACTTTCTTTCTAGATGGTATCTCAAAAGTGGCGTCGGTTCCCCTATTAAAGAGGTTAAATCTTCTATTTGAAAACACTTTCTTCTCTCAACCAGAGTATTTAGCTTTCGAAATTGTTGCGAAAAACTAACAAATACACAATACAAAAACTTCCTTATATTTGTTACCTAAACTTCTGGTGTTCTTGGTTGCATCTAGGTTTTAAAGGTTTGTGACCAATATTTCAAAAAAGTTACACTCAGAGAAATTTGTTAGTAAAATTAAGAAAACATTTTGGAGTAACAACAGATTGTCTGCTATAAATGGGTAAGCAAAAATTCTGTGCAAAAACGGGAAATTTTGTTCTTTGTATATTTCACCTTATCTATTAATTTTTTGTGTTTCAAAACTCAATTTTATCAAATTTCCCAAAACAAAAAACCTATTCAAATCATATTTAAGCACTTAAAACAAAAATGTACGCATGTACATGGTTAGGTAAGAGTGGCAGTCCTTCACAGACTCACTTAGACAATTTTAGTCCATTGTAATACCATAGTAGCGACAGACCAAGGCCTCTGGTGGAATCCAACTTACGACCCCCGTACTGGCATTCCGAGTCCGCTGCCAACTCGGTTACTGGGGCGCCTTCACACATATACATAAATACATAGGAAGCGCGTAAAGTATTGCTTAAAAATTTAAACTGTTTCTTGCAATGTTAAAAAATTGTATAACAATATCAGCAAAGAGTATTTGCTGATACCAGAAAACTTATTTCTCTGGGTATAGACTAAATATTTTCAAACCTTGATAGGTTCTTATGGGCTACATTCTTATAAATTTTATATCTAATCGTAAACCACTCCTAAAATCCGCAATTTACTGATACTTGATCTAAAATTTTCATGTTCTCACATGTAAATGACTTTAATTAAAGCCAAAATGTTATGAGCGGGTTAAAGGCCCGTTTATTAGTATTTGAAGGAGAGGTGGATGGTCCGATACTTGACTTTATATGGCCAATTTCAGTTCGTACTCTGCTCCTAAAACCCTTTTATTTGATACTAAGATTGACGGCCTTGAGATACTTGGCCTAACAAGTTGGATTTCAAATTCAATCACTGCTCCCACATATCTTGAATTTTAACTCCATATTGTCATAATTAGGTTACATGTCCGTAAAGCCCTTTTGGCGTTAGGTCTCTCTGTAAGATGAATCCATATTTTGATGTTTGGTTGATCCCATCCTTCTGAAAAACTCGCAGTTGAGTGTTATCTTACCATGATCGTTGGTTTAAAGGATTGGGATGACCACGGTTGAGACACCATATTGCTTGATCACGCCTTTTGACGTATTACCTCTAACAACCCCAAAGCGGACATGCACTTTTTCGGTATGTTCGTGGAACATATCCCGTTCTTTCATTACATTCATTATTCACTGCGAACATATCAAGAAAATAGATGACGTCATATATATGGACATACAAACAAAAAGACACAATTTTTTTGATTATAATGAAATGGACCCATCACATATTGCTAAATACTGCATCCTCTCCCCAACTTCTTTAAACTGTCCACCAATTATTTCGTTCATTGAATGCATAGTATAGACACACAGTTAGTTACTTTGACTGAGCAGAATCATTCATAACCGACTATTTTTTATACCCTCCACCATAGGATGGGGATATACTAATTTCGTTATTCTGTTTGTAACTCCTCGAAATATTCGTCTAAGACCCCATAAAGTGAATATATTCTTGATCGACATGACATTTTATGTCGATCTAGCCATGTCCGTCCGTCTGTCCGTCCGTCTGTCTGTCGAAAGCACGCTAACTACCGAAGGAGAAATGCTAGCGGCTTTTAATTTTGCACAAATACTTCTTATTAGTGTAGGTCGGTTGGTATTGCAAACGGACCATACCGGTCCATGTTTTGAAATACCTGCCATATAAACCGATCTTGGGTCTTGACTTCTTGAGCCTCTAGAGAGCGCAATTCTTATCCGATTGAAATGAAATTTTGCACGCTTGTTTTGTTATGATATCCAACAACTGTGCCAAGTATGGCTCAAATCGGTCCATAACCTGATATAGCTGCCATATAAACCGATCTTGGGTCATGACTTCTTGAGCCTCTAGAGGGCGCACTTCTTATCCGATTGGAATGGAATTTTGCACGACGTGTTTTGTTATGACTTTCAAAAACTGTGCCAAGTATGGTTCAAATCGATCCATAACCTGATATAGCTGCCATATAAACCGATCTTGGGTCTTGACTTCTTCAGCCTCTATAGGGCACAATTCTTATCCGATTTGAATGAATTTTTGCACGAAGTATTTCGTTATGACATCCAACAACTGTGCCAAGTATGGTTCAAATCGATCCATAACCTGATATAGCTGTCATATAAGCAGATCTGGGGATTTGACTTCTTGATCCCTAGAGGTCGCAATTATTATCCGATATGCCTGAAATTTAGTACGACGGATCTTCTCATGACCATCAACAAACGTGTTTGATATGGTCTGAATCGCTCTATTCCCCGATACAGCACCCATATAAATCGTTCTCTCTATTTTACTTCTTGAGCACCCAATGGGCGCAATTCTTATTCGAATTGGCTGACATTTTACACAGGTCTCCAACATATAATTTAATTGTGGTCCGAACCGGACCATATCTTGATATCGCTCTAATAGCAGAGCAAATCTTTTCTTATATCCTTTTTTGCCTAAGAAGAGATGCCGGGAAAAGAACTCGGCAAATGCGATCCATGGTGGAGGGTATATAAGATTCGGCCCGGCCGAACATAGCACGTTCTTACTTGTTATACCCTCCACCATAAGATGGGGGGTATACTAATTTCGTCATTCTGTTTGTAACTACTCGAAATATTCGTCTGAGACCCCATAAAGTGTATATATTCTTGATCGTCGCGACATTTTATGTCGATCTAGCCATGTCCGTCCGTCTGTCCGTCCAAATCTTATGGCTGTGCAGTAATGCTTATTACGTTATTCCTTCATTAAAAAAGTGATGTCGGTAGGCTGAAGGATGCGTGGAAGACTACCAAACAAAAGATGATGAGTTCAAATTTCCTCGTCGACCACTGAAAAAACTTACAAAATTGTTTAAGTAGAGATAGTGGCATTAAAAAACCAAGAGCAAGCTTGAAACTACAATAAAACAAGTAAATGCGTGCTAAGTTCGGCCGGGCCGAATCTTATATACCCTCCACCATGAATCGCATTTGTCGAGTTCTTTTCCCGGCATCTCTTCTTAGGCAAAAAAGGATATAAGAAAAGAAGTCAAGAAGTCAAGATCCCAGATCGGTTTATATGGCAGCTATATCAGGTTATGAACCGATTTGACACAGTTGTTGAAAGTAAAAATAAAATACGTCATGCAAAATTTCAGCCAAATCGGATAGGAATTGCGCCCTCTAGAAGCTCAAGAAATCAAATCCCCAGATCTGTTTATATGACAGCTATATCAGGTTATGAACCGATTTCAACCATACTTGGCACAGTTGTTATAACGAAATACTTCGTGCAAAAATTCATTCAAATCGGATAAGAATTGTGCCCTCTAGAGGCTCAAGAAGTCAAGACCCAAGATCGGTTTATATGGCAGCTATATCAGGTTATGGACCGATTTAAACCATATTTGGCACAGTTGTTGGGTATCATAACTAAACACGTCATGCTAAATTTCATTCTGATAGGATAAGAATTGCGCACGCTAGAGGCTCAAGAAGTCAAGACCCAAGATCGGTTTATTTGGCAGCTATATCAGGTTATGGACCGATTTGAACCATACTTGGCACAGTTGTTGGATATAATAACAAAACACGTCGTGCTAAGTTTCATTCTGATAGGATAAGAATTGCGCACGCTAGAGGCTCAAGAAATCAAGACCCAAGATCGGTTTATATGGCAGCTATATCAGGTTATGGACCGATTTGAACCATACTTACTACGGTTGTTGGATATCATATCAAAACACGTCGTGCAAAATTTCATTCCAATCGGATAAGAATTGCGCGTGCTAGAGGCTCGAGAAGTCAAGACCCACGATCGGTTTATATGGCAGCTATATCAAAACATGGACCGATATGGCCCATTTACAATACCAACCGACCTACACTAATAGGAAGTATTTGTGTAAAATTTCAAGCGGCTAGCTTTACTCCTTAGGAAGTTAGCGTGCTTTCGACAGACAGACGGACGGACGGACGGACGGACGGACAGACGGACGGACATGGCTAGATCGACATAAAATGTCACGACGATCAAGAATATATATACTTTATGGGGTCTCAGACGAATATTTCGAGTAGTTACAAACAGAATGACGAAATTAGTATACCCCCCATCTTATGGTGGAGGGTATAAAAACATTTGTTCAAACATTGACAAATGTCAAAAGAAATCAATTATGGAACTAGTTTGTTGGAATTAGCAGAAGCCCTATTAAATTTACCATTAGTTTACACAGAAACTAAACAAAAGTGGAACTAGTCCTTTTTACTTTGGAGCTAGTGAATAAGCAGGTTTGGAACTAGTGGCCTGGACTACTGGGTAGATAAAATTTCAAAAAACAGCAAAATTGCAACGCACGTGATGTCCGCGCACATCACACCCCCAACAACACTTTCACCTAACATAAAGTGATACGCTTTCTGGTCCGCATCCCATTTTCTGGATTAGGGACAAAATGTGTGTTGTGGATTGTAAACTCCGCGAACCTTTTTATACCCTCCACCATAAGATGGGGGGTATACTAATTTCGTCATTCTGTTTGTAACTACTCGAAATATTCGTCTGAGACCCCATAAAGTATATATATTCTTGATCGTCGTGACATTTTATGTCGATCTAGCCATGTCCGTCCGTCTGTCCGTCCGTCCGTCCGTCCGTCCGTCTGTCTGTCGAAAGCACGCTAACTTCCGAAGGAGTAAAGCTAGCCGCTTGAAATTTTGCACAAATACTTTTTATTAGTGTAGGTCGGTTGGTATTGTAAATGGGCCATATCGGTCCATGTTTTGATATAGCTGCCATATAAACCGATCTTGGGTCTTGACTTCTTGAGCCTCTAGAGTGTGCAATTCTTATCCGATTGGAATGAAATTTTGCACGACGTGTTTCGTTATGATATCCAATAACTGCGCCAAGTATAGTTCAAATCGGTTCATAACCTGATATAGCTGCCATATAAACCGATCTTGGGTCTTGACTTCTTGAGCCTCTAGCGTGCTCAATTCTTATCCGATCAGAATGAAATTTTGCACGACGTGTTTTGCTATTATATCCAACAACTGTGCCAAGTATGGTTCAAATCGGTTTATAACCTGATGTAGCTGTCACATAAACCGATCTGGGGATTTGACTTCTTGAGCTTTTAGAGGGCGCAATTCCTATCCAATTTGGCTGAAATTTTGCATGACGTATTTTATTTTTACTTTCAACAACTGTGTCAAATTAAGTACAAGTCGGTTCATAACCTGATATAGCTGTCATATAAACCGATCTGGGATCTTGACTACTTGACCCTTAGAGGTCGCAATTATTATCCGATATGCCTGAAATTTTGTACGACGGATCCTCTCATGACCATCAACAAACGTGTTTATTATGGTCTGAATCGGTCTATAGCCCGATACAGATCCCATATAAATCGTTCTCTCTATTTTACTTCGTGAGCCCCAATGGGCACAATTCTTATACGAATTGGCTGAAATTTTACACAGGTCTCCAACATATAATTTAATTGTGGTCCAAACCGGACCATATCTTGATATCGTTTTAATAGTAGAGCAACTCTTTTCTTATATCCTTTTTTGCCTAAGAAGAGATGCCGGGAAAAGAACTCGACAAATGCGATCCATGGTGGAGGGTATATAAGATTCGGCCCGGCCGAACTTAGCACGCTTTTACTTGTTAATTTGCTAATGCTTTAATTTATGAAATGAATATTGCAATAAGGCATGGGAATGAAAGGTAATCATTTGCTTTTTTCTCCCCTTCGATTTTAACTTACAACAAGTAAAAGCGTGCTAAGTTCGGCCGGGCCGAATCTTATATACCCTCCACCATGGATCGCATTTGTCGAGTTCTTTTCCCGGCATCTCTTTTTAGACAAAAAAGGATATAAGAAAAAAATTGCTCTGCTATTAAAACGATATCAAGATATGGTCCGGTTCGGACCACAATTAAATTATATGTTGGAGACCTGTGTAAAATTTCAGCCAATTCGTATAAGAATTGCGCCCATTGGGGCTCACGAAGTAAAATAGAGAGAACGATTTATATGGGATCTGTATCGGGTTATAGACCGATTCAGACCATAATAAACACTTTTGTTGATGGTCATGAGAGGATCCGTCATACAAATTTCAGGCATATGGGATAATAATTGCGACCTCTAGGGGTCAAGAAGTCAAGATCCCAGATCGGTTTATATGGCAGCTATATCAGGTTATGAACCGATTTGAACCTTATTTGACACAGTTGTTGAAAGTAAAAATAAAATACGTCATGCAAAATTTCAGCCAAATCGGATAGGAAATGCGCCCTCTAGAAGCTCAAGAAGTCAAATCCTTAGATCTGTTTATATGACAGCTATATCAGGTTATGAACCGATTTCAACCATACTTGGCACAGTTGTTGGATATCATAACGAAATACTTCATGCAAAAATTCATTCAAATCGGATAAGAATTGTGCCCTCTAGAGGCTCAAGAAGTCAAGACCCAAGATCGGTTTATATGGCAGCTATATCAGGTTATAGACCGATTTGAACCATATTTGGCACAGTTGTTGGGTATCATAACGAAACACGTCGTGCAAAATTCCATTCCAATCGGATAAGAATTGCGCCCTCTAGAGGCTCAAGAAGTCAAGACCCAAGATCGGTTTATATGGCAACTATATCCGGTTATAGGCGGATTTGAACCATACTTGGCACAGTTGTTGGATATAATAGCAAAACACGTGGTGCAAAATTTCATTTCAATCGGATAAGAATTGCGCACTCTAGAGGCTCAAAAAGTCAAGACCCAAGATCGGTTTATATGGCAGCTATATCAGGTTATGGACCGATTTGAACCATACTTGGCACAGTTGTTGGATATAATAACAAAACACGTCGTGCAAAATTTCATTCTGATCGGATAAGAATTGCGCACGCTAGAGGCTCAAGAAGTCAAGACCCAAGGTCGGTTTATATGGCAGCTATATCAGGTTAGGGACCGATTTGAACCATACTTGGCACAGTTATTGGATATCATAACAAAACACGTTGTGCAAAATTTCATTCCAATCGGATAAGAATTGCGCACTCTAGAGGCTCAAGAAGTCAAGACCCAAGATCGGTTTATATGGCAGCTATATCAAAACATGGACCGATATGGCCCATTTACAATACCAACCGACCTACACTAATAAGAAGTATTTGTGCAAAATTTCAAGCGGCTATCTTTACTCCTTCGGAAGTTAGCGTGCTTTCGACAGACAGACGGACGGACGGACGGACGGACGGACGGACAGACGGACGGACATGGCTAGATCGACATAAAATGTCGCGACGATCAAGAATATATATACTTTATGGGGTCTCAGACGAATATTTCGAGTAGTTACAAACAGAATGACGAAATTAGTATACCCCCCATCTTATGGTGGAGGGTATAAAAAAGAAGACAATTCATAAGTAATTACAACGTTTTGATAAGTATCCGTATTCAGGTTCTGCCCGGTCAGAAGTAATCATGTTTTCTTACTCTTTTGGGCAATAACATTTTTAGTAACTGTCGTCCATATTATTTTTTCCACCACTTCGTCGCTTCTCTGGAATAATATCTTTCGATTGATACCGATTTCATTAAAATCCATTTAGCCGTTTGGCCGTAATCATTAGCTTAGAAAGGCCTCGGAGGGGTGGACTAATCACGCCCCAGAAAAATTGTAGCGCCCCGAGAATTATAAAAATTGCATTGTTTTCGGCAATGAATTCTCCTCTCTGGCAGGAGGAGAATTAAAACTAAGATTCCGGCACAAAAAACAGGTAGTTCTGAGATGACTTGCGAACTTAGGTTCCTATTGTACATCTTTCCTGGCGGGATGGCTGCTGTGGATACTTACATTGATATTGAGTAAGAGACCAAAAAAGGCGTGATATTAAGTTCTTCGATTTTTATGTATGTCGGAAACGTGTTTCGTCGTTGACGGTTAATTCCATAAAGGGTAAGTCAAGAAAAGAATGAAAAGGTTTCGCCATCTTACTAACAATAGAAGTCTTATAAGATACATCCTTTCCTTACACATGTTAACGGTCAATTGACCATAGCTTCAGTGGTCATCAGTTTATTTGTTTCAGCTTTGGGGAAAATACTGCAGAAGAGATCCCTCTTCTAAACAGAAGGAAGGCGAATTCGGATAGATTTCGCCACACGTTCTGCACGACTATCCCTTCTACACCAGGAAAAGAAATGGAAACTGTGGAGGATACAGACAAAATGGTCAAGCGGATCGTGAAGGCCCTGAATGATTCGTTTGCGTCAGCATATCCTAGTGCCAAGCCATGAGGCATAGAGCGACCGCCATGGTGGATCCCAGAACTGGTTTGTCTAAAGAAGGACTGCAGAAAACTCTTCAACAAAAGACCAGAATGTCTATAAGGCTGAGCTAAGAAAATACAAGAGCGAGCTGAAAAAGGATCGGAACAAATCCTGGGTGGAATCCTCGAAACATATTACCGTGGGATAAATTCAGAAGTCAGACAATGTGGACAATGTCTAGGGAGGAAACAGTAGAACTACTCGTTGATACACATTTCCTGGAAAACTCTCCAGCGAACAATGCATTCGTCTGAGGTTATTGGGGAAATTGTGTCTGAGCCGAAAATCCTTTGGGCCATAAATTGTATCGCATCTTTTAATTCACCAGGCCCTGATGATGCCTCCTTGGATTAGGGAGATATATTCCGCTTGTATCAGCATGTCGTATATACCTGTGGGATGGAGGACACAAAGGTCTCTTTCATTCCAAAAGAAGGAAAACCGTACCATACGAAAGCGAACGATCGGCCTATTATTCTGTCATCCTTTATGCCACTATTGAGAGGTTGATAAAAACATATCTTAGGGCAAAGATCACTGGAGATCGCCAGTCTCGGCAACAGCATGTATATAGTAAAGGCAAGTCCACTGAAGCTGCCCTTCACAACCTAGTTGGCTACATAAAGTGTTCTCTTGCGGTAAAGGAATATACAATGCTAGCATTTCATGCCATTGAAAGTGTTTTCAATTATGTAAAACCGACGTCAATAATAAAGGAGCTGGAGCTTCTAGGCATCAATACTAGCGAAAGAAAGTTAATTAAAACAAGTAAAAGCGTGCTAAGTTCGGCCGGGCCGAATCTTATATACCCTCCACCATGGATCGCATTTGTCGAGTTCTTTTCCCGGCATCTCTTCTTAGGCAAAAAAAAGGATATAAGAAGAGATTTGCTCTGCGATTAGAGCGATATTAAGATATGGTCCGGTTTGGACCACAATTAAATTATATTTATGTTGGAGACCTGTGTAAAATGTCAGCCAATTCGAATAAGAATTGCGCTCTTTGTGGGCTCAAGAAGTCAAATAGAGAGATCGATTTATATGGGAGCTGTATCGGGCTATAGACCGATTCAGACCATAATAAACACGTATGTTAATAGTCATGAGAGAATCCGTCGTACAAAATTTCAGGCAAATCGAATAATAATTGCGCCTTCTAGAGGCTCAAGAAGTCAAGACCCAAGATAGGTTTATATGACAGCTATATAAAGTTATGAACCGATTTAATCCATACTTGGCACAGTTGTTGGATATAATAACAAAACACGTCGTGCGAAATTTCATTCCAATCGGATAAGAATTGCGCACTCTAGAGGCTCAAGAAGTCAAGACCCAAGATCGGTTTATATGGCAGCAATGTCAGGTTATGAACCGATTTGAACCATACTTGGCACAGTTTTTGGATATCATAACAAAACACGTCGCGCAAAATTTCATTCCAATCGGATAAGAATTGCGCACTCTAGAGGCTCAAGAAGTCAAGACCCAAGATCGGTTTATATGGCAGCTATATCAAAACATGGACCGATATGGCCCATTTACAATACCAACCGATACACTAATTAGAAGTATTTGTGCAAAATTTCAAGCGGCTAGTTTTACTCCTTCGGAAGTTAGCGTGCTTTCGACAGACAGACGGACGGACGGATGGACGGACGGACAGACGGACAGACGGACGGACATGGCTGGATCGACATAAAATTTCACGACGATCAAGAATATATAAACTTTATGGGGTCTAAGACGAATATTTCGAGTAGTTACAATCAGAATGACGAAATTAGTATACCCCCCATCTTATGGTGGAGGGTATAAAAAAGGATATAAGAAAAGATATTAAGATATGGTCCGGTTTGGGCCACAATTAAATTATATTTATGTTGGAGACCTGTGTAAAATGTCAGCCAATTCGAATAAGAATTGCGTTCTTTGTGGGCTCAAGAAGTAAAATAGAGAGATCGATTTATATGGGAGCTGTATCGGGCTATAGACCGATTCAGACCACAATAAACACGTATGTTAATGGTCATGAAAGAATCCGTCGTACAAAATTTCAGGCAAATCGTATAATAATTGCGACCTCTGGAGGCTCAAGAAGTCAAGATCCCAGATCGGTTTATATGGCAGCTATATCAGGTTATGGACCGACTTGAACCATACATGTCACAGTTGTTGGATATAATAACGAAACACGTCGTGCAAAATTTCATTCCTATCGGATAAGAATTGCGCACTCTAGAGGCTCAAGAAGTCAAGACCCAAGATGGGTTTATATGGCAGCTATATCAGGTTATGGACCGATTTGAACCATACTTGGCACAGTTGTTGGATATAATAACGAAACACGTCGTGCAAAATTTCATTCTAATCGATTAAGAATTGCGCACTCTAGAGGCTCAAGAAATCAAGACCCAAGATCGGTTTATATGGCAGCTATAACAGGTTATAAACCGATTTGAACCATACTTGGCACAATTGTTGGATATCATAACAAAACACGTAGTGCAAAATTTCATCCCAATCGGATAAGAATTGCGCACTCTAGAGGCTCAAGAAGTCAAGACCCAAGATCGGTTTATATGGCAGCTATATCAAAACATGGACCGATATGGCCCATTTACAATACCAACCGACCTACACTAATAAGAAGTATTTATGCAAAATTTCAAGCGGCTAGCTTTACTCCTTCGGAAGTTAGCGTGCTTTCGACAGACAGACGGACGGACGGACGGACGGTAGGACAGACGGACGGACATGGCTGCATCGACATAAAATTTCACAACGATCAAGAATATATATTCTTTATGGGGTCTAAGACGAATATTTCGAGTAGTTACAATCAGAATGACGAAATTAGTATATTCCCCATCTTATGGTGGAGGGTATAAAAACATACTTACTAAAAGATGCATTACAGTAAGCTTGGGATTTGTACTTTCTCCTCAACTTTGGAACATAGCCATATACAACCCAGTAGCGGAAAGAGGCGAAATATATACATACGCATGTGCCTGCAAAAGCAGTTGCCAGTTCTTCCACACAAATGTAAACACCATTTCAAAACAACAATTTGTGTCATTGGCACGATGTCATGCACCTCCCATTGCTCGATATACGCCTACAGAAGGGCCTGCAAAATATGTCTATTTACGAGTCCTACAAAAACAGTACTTTGAACTGGCCTGCAATAGCACCAATTAAATAAGGCCTGATTTTAATGTTGTTTTTGCAGCACTGCTTGTATGACCTAAAAAAGCAAAAAATAGAAAGAACCATTTTTTTTTATTTTTAGGAAATTTAGTTGAGACATTATTTTCTATTATTTTCTACCCGCTTGAACATTTTTTGAAGTTGACTTTTTGCTGCCAGCGTGATTCGAATTCAGGTCCATCTAAATGCAAAGCGCATACTCTACCTACTCAGCCACCACACAATTAATGTCACGAATGGCAAAAGGTTTTCTTTAGATTAACAACAAAATTGTTGTAGTCAACTTCACTTCATTGCAGTTTGTAGGCATACGTAGGTGCATGCAATACGGCAAGGGTAAAAATGCTCATATACAATCCGACTCCATTTCTATCGCAAACCCAGGTTCGATTCCCGCGGCCGGCAATTTTTTCTCTTTTATTTTTTTTAAGTAATTTTAGAAAATTTGGCGCATTTTTTTATGTATTTCTCATTAACCAATTTTTTAAAAGTGATTTCTACACTTTCTTAAATTTTCATTTGTTTGGTTTTTATACCCTCCACCATAAGATGGGGGGTATACTAATTTCGTCATTCTGTTTGTAACTACTCGAAATATTCGTCTGAGACCCCATAAAGTATATATTCTCTATATCGTCGCGACATTTTATGTCGATCTAACCATGTCCGTCCGTCTGTCCGTCCGTCCGTCCGTCTGTCTGTCGAAAGCACGCTAACTTCCGAAGGAGTAAAGCTAGCCGCTTGAAATTTTGCACAAATACTTCTTATTAGTGTAGGTCGGTTGGTATTGTAAATGGGCCATATCGGTCCATGTTTTGATATAGCTGCCATATAAACCGATCTTGGGTCTTGACTTCTTGAGCCTCTAGAGTGCGCAATTCTTATCCGATTGGAATGAAATTTTGCACAACGTGTTTTGTTATGATATCCAACAACTTTGCCAAGTATGATTCAAATCGGTCCATAACCTGATATAGCTGCCATATAAACCGATCTTGGGTCTTGACTTCTTGAGCCTCTTGAGTGCGCAATTCTTATCCGATTGGAATGAAATTTTGCACGACGTGTTTTGTTATGATATTCAACAACTTTGTTAAGTATGGTTCAAATCGGTCCATAACCTGATATAGCTGTCATATAAACCGATCTTGGGTCTTGAATTCTTGAGCCTCTAGAGTGCGCAATTCTTATCCGATTGGAATGAAATTTTGCACGACGTGTTTTGTTATGATATCCAACAACTGTGCCAAGTATGGCTCAAATCGATCCATAACCTGATATAGCTGCGATATAAACCGATCTTGGATCTTGACTTCTTGAGCCTCTAGAGGTCGCAATTATTGTCCGATTTACCTGAAATTATGTACTACGGATCCTCTCATGACCATCAACATACGTGTTTATTATGATCTGAATCGGTCTATAGCCCGATAAAGCTCCCATATAAATCGATCTCTCTATTTTACTTCTTGAGCCCCCAAAGGGCACAATTCTTATTCGAATTGGCTTACATTTTACACAGGTCTCCAACATGTAATAATATATTTATAGCAGAGCAAATCTTTTCTTATATCCTTTTTTGCCTAAAAAGAGATGCCGGGAGAAGAACTCGGCAAATGCGAGCGGTGGAGGGTATGTAAGATTCGGCCCGGCCGAACTTAGCACGCTTTTACTTGTTTTTTATTTATTTTCATTTACTATGTCATTGTCAAAATATTGTATTGGGTTGCCCAAAAAGTAATTGTCGGTAATATAGTAGTAATATAGTCGGCGTTGACAGTTTTTTTCAACGGCTTGTGACTCTGTAATTGCATTCTTTCTTCTGTCAGTTATCAGCTGTTACTTTTAGCTTGCTTTAGAAAAAAGTGCCCGAAATTTTGTTTACATATGTTTGTTTGGCGTCAATTTTAATATGGGTACCACATGTATTAAAAGAAATTCATTTAACAAACCGAATCAACGCTTGTGATATGCACCTTCAACGCAATAAATTCGATACGTTTTTAAAACGAATCATAACTGGAGATGAAAAATGGATTGTTTACAACAACGTTAGTCGAAAAAGATCATGGTCCAAGCATGGTGAACCAGCTCAAACCACTTCAAAGGCTGATATCCACCAAAAGAAGGTTATGCTGTCTGTTTGGTGGGATTGGAACGGTGTGGTATATTTTGAGCTGCTTCCATGGAACCAAACGATTAATTCGGATGTTTACTGTCAACAATTGGACAAATTGAATACAGCCATCAAGTGTCATATTCCACCAGGACAACGGTAGACCGCATACATCTTTGGTCAATCGCCAAAAATTGAGTGAGCTTGGCTGGGAACTTTTGATGCATTCACCATATAGCCCTGACCTTGCATGATCAGACTACCATTTTCAATATTTCGATCTTTGCGGAACTCCTTAAATGGTAAAACTTTCGGCAATGATGAGGCTATAAAATCGCACTTGGTTCAGTTTTTTGCAGATAAAGGCCAGAAGTTCTATGAGCGTGGAATACTAAATTTGCCAGGAAGATGGCAAAAGGTTATCGAACAAAATGGCAATATTTGATTAAAGTTCATTCCAAGCTATATTAAAAATGCATTTACTTTCTTTTAAAAAATTCGCAATTACTTTTTAGGCAACACAATATATAAAAGAATAGCGTGACTGACTGACTGATCGTTGACCAGCCCAAACGGCTAAAGGTAGAATCATGAAATCTTGCACAAATGTTGGTAATATATCATTGGCACGGAATAAGACGGGATTTGGTGATATTAATACGTTTAGGTACTAAAAAGAACCAAAAAGAACGAAATTGTGTGTTTATACCCAGCACGAACGAATAGGTTCAGAATTATGATTTTGGGCTCAAATTAAAGAGCGTCTCGAAAAAATAAGATTTGGTGGCAAAAATTTTCCAAGATAGTACTGGAAATGGAAGAAATAATATGTTTAGCGCCGCAATCGGTACAATTTGGTACTTTCTTTGTCAATTGAGCTAGAGCTCTGAATTTTGAAACTTAGGTACACCATGACAAACTTAACTTTATGACAAGAAGAGTTTTTGGAAATTCATACATTAAGGTATCAAAAATGTACGAAATGGGTGAGCTTTGTACAGGACGGATGGATAGAGCTAGAATTTAGAAATTTGCTAAAATATATTTGCTGAAAATTAAAAATTGGAAAAATAGTACTGGTAAAGGAAGAAAACCTACTTTAAGTACCGCTATTGGTACCATTTGGTACTTTGTTTACAGATGGAGCTAGAGGTCTTGAAATTTGGCATGCATGTACAACTAGGAAGAATATGATGGGTGACAAAATGATCTAAGCTACAGGTCTGAAATTTGGCATATACAACGAGGAAAAATATAAAGGGTGACTAAATGATCTATTTAAATTCGAACACTTTGGTACCATTTGCTTATTTATTTGCAGATGGAGCTAGGGGTCTGAAATTTGGCAAGTAGGTACAACGAGGAAAATCGTACATTATTCTAGCAGAAAATCTAAAATAATACAAAGAGCTTATCGCTGCCTACAGCGAACGGGAGCAGCTAGAATTAAGCAATTCGACAAACATTATCGCAGTCTTGACCAAAATACAACATGTGAAAGAAAACGTACTAATTGTGGTGCAATTTGTACCTTGAAAGTATATGTTGCGCGACTAGAAGAATTTTTTTATTCGTGCATTTAAGTACTCAAACGTACGAAATGGTACATTTTTTACGGAGTATGATAAAGCTCTCAAAATTGAGATATATCTAAACCTTGACGACAAGTTTTGGGCGATCAAAATCGTACATTTAGGTACTAAGACTTACAAAATGGTATTTTCTCTACGAACTGTGCTAGGGCACTAAAAATTTGGAATCCGGTTCACCTTGACATTAAATATAGGGCGGCTAGAAGATTTGTTTTTGATTCGTGCCTTTATGTACTAAAACATACAAAATGGTACTTTCTTTACAGAGTGATATTAAGCTCTGAAATTTAGGATACGGCTATACCTTAACGAAGCGGGCCGCCGGAATGCTAGTAAATAAATATATCAATGAAAATAACAATAATAATGTTTGTTTGTTTATTTGTTTCTTCGTCTTAGTCTACAAATTTGAAAACCCCTGTTTTGAAAATTAAATAGTGTAACTGCAGAGTCTAGCTCCTAGTTGTAAATAAATACATCAATGAAAATAGCAATTATAATGTTTTTTTGTTTATTTGTTTCTCCATCTAAATCTAAAGTGACTATCTCCATAAAAATTCAATATTGTTCGTTTAGTACATATATAAACGAATATCACAAATATCTTCTAGTCACTCAACACATACTGTCAAAGTGTAACTGTATCCCGAGTTTCAGAGCACCAGCTCAATACATAAGGAAAGTCCAATTTTGTATGTTTTAATACCTAAATGTAAATATTAAAAAAAAACTTCTAGTTGCCCACAATATACTATCAAGGTGTAACAGCATCTCAAATTTTAGAGCTTTAGCCCACGATGCAAAAGGTACCATTTTCTACATTTTAAAAATTAATAGAACGAATTTCAAAAAATCTTCTATTTTGATCGTTTAGGTACCTATATGTACGGTTTTCTAGTACCACAATATATGCTTTCAAGGTACCAATTACACCACAATTAGTAAGTTTTCTCGCACTTTTGGTACGATTTGTTACGACATATCGTATTTTTGTCAAGTGTGATAATTCGTATCAAGTTGCTTAATTCTAGCTGTCCCCGCCCGCTGTAGGCGAAGAAAACTATTTCGTACTGTTTAGCCCTTTTTCATAAAAATATGTACGAATAGCACATTTTGTTGCCCATCACGATCCGCTTCGTTTGGGTATCGCGGCCCAACAGAGTAAGGGGGAATTCATTTGCAGACGATTTGGCAGTGAAGTCCAGACGACTTCCTTTCGGGTCGACGCAGGACACATAGGACTACGAGCTCACTTACGCAAAATCGGTGCAGCAAGTGATAGCATGTGTAGGGCATGTGGGACAGATGATACGTTGGAGCATTTCCTATGTCATTGCCCGGCTTTCGCTTCTTGCAGATACCGGGACTTGGCTGAGGACACAATACCAGTTATAAACCAATTAAAGGTCGTGGAATGGAAAACAATTAGGGATTTTATAAGTAGCACGGAATTCGTGGCTTAACTTTTCTTTTTCGAGGTTACTGTTTAGTATTTAGAGCGCCCCTACGGAGAATGTGTAGTCAATTGCCCCAAAGTTACCCGTCACAGGACATATCCTACAGGGAATGAAAAGTTTAAATTTTCATAACTAATGATTTTTTATCATTTTTTAAAAACTCGCTTAATTATTGTTAAAAATTACTTATCCGTTAAATATATTTGCTTACTTATGTTATATTCCTTGAAAGTACTTGAAAAGTATACTCATCCTTTTCGAACTGTCGCAGGACCTATCCTTTGGTGTTAGAATAATGGCAATCGTCACCAGCGACAAAAGTGATAGGTTTTTCCCATGTAAGAAGACGAGAACTGGGACCGGTCCCTATCACCAGAGGACGTTTCCCGTGACAGGTTTGTTACCTATCCCATTTCCCTTAGGGGCACAACAAGCCAATAACTGGCTAAGGTGTATGTCCATAATGGCATTGGGCAGATGAATATCCGCATCCTCTTTTCAGCCTAACCTAGTCACCCATCATATTTTTCCTAGTTGTACCTACATGATAAATTTCAGACATGCAGCTCATTGTTTAAAGAAAGTACCAAATGGTACCAATTTTGATACCAAAATGTTCAAATTTTAAAGAGATCATTTAGACATCTAACACATTTTTCCTAGTTGTACCTACATACCAAATTTCAGACATCCAGCTCAATCTGCAAGAAATTACCAAATGGTATTAATTTAGGTACAAAAATTTTCGAGTTGTGTATAGATCATTTTCTCAACCATTATATATTTCCTAGTTGCAACTACATTCCAAATTTTAGACCTCTAAATCCATCTGAAAAGAAAGTTCCAATTGCGGTATTAAACGTACGTTTCCTCCCATTACCAGTACTATTTATATTTTCGTATATTGTTGGTACTTGTTTTAGTACCTAAATGTAAAAATTTCCAAAACTCTTCTAATCATCCAATTAAGTTTGCCATGGTGTACTTAAGTTTCAAAATTCAGAGCTCTAACTCAATTTACAAAGAAAGTATCAAATAGTATCCAATGCGGCGATTCCGGTACTACATTGGAAGATTTTTTTCACAAATCCCATTTTTCAAAACTTTTTAATTTGAGCCTAAAGTCATTCTCCCAACACTTTCCGTTCACACTGCACAAACATGCACCATTTCGTAATATACTGGTACTATTTTGTACCTTAACGAACGAATATCGCCAAGTCCAATCTTATTCCGCGTCTACGACCTAAGACCAACATTCGTGCAAAATTTCATAATTCTAGCTTAAGCCTTTTCGGTTGGCAGTGATCAGTCAGTCTGTAAATCACGCGTGGCTTTTATATAGCGTAGAAGAGGATCATTTAGAGCTGAAATTGAGGTATTTTTACTGCCATATTTTAAGAAATGAAGTAGCAGTGAGTATCGCATCTTTTGGAGCCGATAAGCAGGCATATTAAAACAACAAGTTTTAAAAGTTGTGGGTAGATATAAGAGCATTGCTATAGGGAAAAAAGTCGAAAATATGTGTTATAGCATGTATATTTTGAGAAGTTGTGACTGATGGTGGATTGACACCAAAAAGAGTAATATTTATATACCTACTAGCTGACCCGGGCTCGCTCCGTTGCGCCTTTTTTACTTTATATATAACAAAATTTTCCTTGGAATATTTATTTTCGACAATTAAATAGCTTTTAGTGAAATACCATGCTACGAAAATAGTATATCGCTTGACTAGCAGTTTAACAATATAAGTGCCTTTATCTGAATCCCATATGATCTTTATTGGTCCATTCTTAACTTTATTTGAGCCCGATATTCTCATGATATCTGATTTTGAGGTGTTTTCGGGGGTGATGTGGTCCCCCAAAGACTTGGCCCTGAAAAATATCAACATTGTGATCTTCTTTCAAATACCATTTGTTTTAACCCCTTATTGCCATTTGTTTATAGAGTTTACACGATGAGGCGTCCCCCAAACACATGGCCCCAAAATAGGTTGTCAAATTCGTTTTCTAATCTCAAATACCTTTCATTTGAGCCACATATTGGCATGGTCAAAAAATTTTTAACCTTTGGGGGTGTGCCCTAAATACATGGTTTTACATTTGGATATCAAATTCGTATTCTACTCCCAAATACCTATATAGGAGCCCCATATTGCTATGGTCACTAAAAAATTGCTGTTTGTGGGGTATTTTGGGAAAGGGGTAGACCCCCGGAAAATTGGTCCCGAAAGTGGGTATCAATTCTTTCTCTACCCCCCAAATACTTTTCATATAAGTTGCATATTGACATGGTCGGTAAATATGCCCGATTTTGGGAGTGTTTTGGGAATTAGGGTGGTCCCTCAAACACTAAGCCCGGATAATATATCAGCAACGTTCTCTTATATCTATATATCACTTATTTCGACCTTATATTGCCATTGGCTTCACAATTGGATAACAAATTCGTTTTCTAATCTCAAATACCATTCATTTAAACCGCTTATTGAAACAGCCAACAAAAAAGTCCGGTTTGGGGTATGGGCCCTAAAAACTATGAACATCGAGCTCCACTGTCTTGAAGACTCAAATTGTCTTTGTGAGCAAATATGTCCTATTTGGGGATTGTTATGGTGGTGGGACGTCCCCTAGACATTGGTCCCTAATGTTGATGTCAGATTCATGGTCTACTCCCAAATACCCTTCATATGGCCTCCATTTTTCCATAGTCGGCTACCATGACCGGTTTGGGGGGTGTTTTTGGGGGATGGGGTGGCCACTGATTTATTTGGCTTTGAAAATATATATCAGATTCGTGTTCTGTCCTAAAATACCTATTATTTGAGCCTCATATTGCAATGGTCAGCAAATTCTTCCTATTTGGGTGGTGTTATGGGGGTGGGGTGGCCCCATAGACACTTTTCCCGAATATTGATATCAGTCTCGTGATTTACTTTCAAATACCTTTCATTTGGGCCCCATATTGCCACGGTCAGTAAACAAGTCTTGCTAGGGGGGTGCTCTGGGGAAGTGGTGCACCACCAGAAACTTTGTCCCAAGTTTGGATATCAGATTCGTGTTATTTGCATATACCTTTCATTTGAGTCCCATATTGCCATGGTCGGTAAATATGTCCGATTTAGGGGTGTTTTGAGGGTTGGGGTGGTCCCCCAAACACTTGGTCCGACAAATGGATATCATATACGTATTCTTATCTTAAATACCTTTCATTTGAGTGCCATATTGTCGTGATTGGTGTATATATATATTTGGTAGGTTTTGGGGTAAGGCACCCACCCTAGGTACCCCATCCGAAATTTTGATACCAAATTTTTGTTTGTAGGTTACTTTAAGAGAGCAAACAAAATTTCGCTTACATCGCACCACCCTCCTCAGAGATCTGGCTTTTCTGAAAACTAGGGTAAGGGGGAAGGTCCGCCCCTCCTTCAGATATCAAAAAATTTAGTACCCTATTTTCACCACGGGATCATTATGCACCATCAGTGAAAATTCAAGAAAATCGGGTCAGCCGTTTCTGAGTCTATAAGGAACACATAAACAAACACAAATTGATTTTTATACCCTCCACCATTCATTCTGTTTGTAACTACTCGAAATATTCGTCTGAGACCCCATAAAGTATATATATTCTTGATCGTCGTGACATTTTATGTCGATCTAGCCATGTTCGTCCGTCTGTCTGTCCATCCGTCCGTCTGTCGAAAGCCGCTAAATTTCCGAAGGAGTAAAGCTAGCCGGTTGTAATTTTGCACAAATACTTCTTATTAGTGTAGGTCGGTTGGTATTGTAAATGGGCCATATCGGTCCATAACCTGATATAGCTGTCATATAAACCAATCTTGGGTATTGACTTCTTGAGTCTCTAGAGGGCGCAATTCTTATCCGATTTGAATGAATTTTTGCACGAAGCATTTTGTTATAATATCCAACAACTGCGCCATGTATGGTTCAAATCGATTTATAACCTGATATAGCTGTCATATATAAACCGATCTGGGGACTTGACCTCTTGAGCTTTTAGAGGGCGCAATTCCTATCTGATTTGGCTGAAATTTTGCATGACGTGTTTTATTCCTACTTTCAACAACTATGTCAAATAAGGTCCAAATCGGTTCATAACCTAATATAGCTGCCATATAAACCGATCTGGGATCTTGACTTCTTGAGCCTTTAGAGGTCGCAATTATTATCCGATTTGCCTGAAATTTTGTACGACGGTTCCTCTCTTGACCATCAACATACGTGTTTATTATGGTCTGAATCGGTCTATAGCCCGATACAGCTTCCATATAAATCGATCTCTCTATTTTACTTCTTGAATTGGCTGACATTTTACACAGGTCTCCAACATAAAATATAATTATGGTCCAAAGCGGACCCTATCTTGATATCGCTCTCATAGCAGAGCAAATGTGTTCTTATATCCTTTTTTGCCTAAGAATAGATGTCAGGAAAAGAACTCGACAAATGCCATCCATGGTGGAGGGTATATAAGATTCGGACCGGCCGAAGTTAGCACGCTTTTACTTGTTATATATAAAGAAGATATGTTGGGACTGATATGTGATTCCGCCACTGGGAATATATAATTTTCTCTTGAAGAAAAAGGTGTAAAAGTGGCGCGTATGCTTGTTTGTGCAAGACGTTTGTACAATAGTTCTTTTCAGCAGGAGATACAAGTTACCTATAGTGGCACCAGTCTTTTTGGATCAGTCTCTCCATTACATTTACAGAAAGCTCAAAATACGTGTGTGTTGTGCTGAACAGGAAATTGAACTTCAAATCCACCATTTTGGAGAGAGCAAGAGAGAGCCCTATACACCTGCAAGAGAGCAATTAGCAAAAGGTGTGGGTTTAAACCATGTGTCATGCACAGTATATATACTGCAGTAGTTAGACCTATAATGCTATATGGGGTTGTGGTCTGGTGGACGATGCACTGTTCAGTACTCAACCGGATCCAAGGATATCATATTTGTGCATCGCAGCCGCACTGAGGACAACACTATCTAATGCACTGAATTTATGCTACACTTAATGCCTCTGGACATTGTGGCGAGACAAATTGATGCTACCATTGCTGTTAGGCTAATTTAACTTTCTCTTTGGTCATGTGGTGGCAACGGACACTGTGTTATCCTTGATACAAAGTCCGATATTCCAAGCAATGGGATTACACCCTGCCTGAGCCGCTTTTTGATAAGAAGTACTGTGTCACTGATAGAACCGATTGGAATTACGATATCCCATGCAATAGAAGTTATATAAACTTCTACACGGATGGGTTCAAACTAGACGACCAGGTGGTCTTTGGGTGTACTCTGAAAACCGAGAACTGGTAATATCGAAAAGGTTTCCCGCCCACTGCAGTGAGAGTCAAACGGAAGTCCTTGCAATTAAAGAAGTGGTGGAATAGCTAAAATATAATATCATAACGACAACTGGAATAAATATAAAGGGTGATTTTTTTGAGGTTAGGATTTTCATGCATTAGTATTTGACAGATCACGTGGGATTTCAGACATGGTGTCAAAGAGAAAGATGCTCAGTATGCTTTGACATTTCATCATGAATAGACTTACTAACGAGCAACGCTTGCAAATCATTGAATTTTATTACCAAAATCAGTGTTCGGTTCGAAATGTGTTCAAATTTTGACAAATTTTGTTCAGCGATGAGGCTCATTTCTGGTTGAATGGCTACGTAAATAAGCAAAATTGCCGCATTTGGAGTGAAGAGCAACCAGAAGCCGTTCAAGAACTGCCCATGCATCCCGAAAAATGCACTGTTTGTTGTGGTTTGTACGCTGGTGGAATCATTGGACCGTATTTTTTCAAAGATGCTGTTGGACGCAACGTTACGGTGAATGAACACATTTCGAACCGAACACTGATTTTGGTAATAAAACTCAATGATTTGCAAGCGTTGCTCGTTAGTAAGTCTATTCATGATGAAATGTCAAAGCATACTGAGCATCTTTCTCTTTGACACCATGTCTGAAATCCCACGTGATCTGTCAAATACTAATGTATGAAAATCCTAACCTCAAAAAAATCACCCTTTATTTTCAGACAGCCATTATATCCCTGGAGAATGTATTTCTGAATTCAAAAACCGCGACAGTGGAGTCGCAGATCTCTCAACGAGATGGCTGAACAGTTCAATATTCACCTGTTCTGGGTGTAGGGCCACAAAGATATCACATGGAATTGTAATGCGAACGAGCTTGCGCAACTAGGAACTACCTTACACATTCTAGGGGAACTGGAATCTGTAGTTATGCTTCTAACGTCTTGTAAGCTTGGCCTTCCGTATCAGGCCTGAAGAGCAACAAACGATAGATGGTCACAAAGAGGGGCCTGTGAATACTCCAAAACTATGTGGCCTGGTCTAGATTTAAAGTGATCGACCGCTTTGCTGTCGCGGCTTGAACAGAAGTCTCAGTCATAGTGTCCGTCATGACAGTTCAATGTCTGATCGGAAAACATGCCAACAGACTGAAGGTTGCTAGTAACGACTTTTGCTGATGCCTTGAGGACATCAAGGAAGACGAGACTATAGAACATGTGCTGTGCGTATGTCCCGCACTGGTACACAGAATGAGTTCCACTTTAGGTTCTCATTTCTTGGAGAACTTGTCTAATTTATTGGTTGTGAACATTTGCAAGTTGTTGGATGGTTCAACGGTAGGAACTAGAAGGTATTTTCCTTCTCCTGTTCCTGTGGTATCACAGTGGACGAAAACGTCTAAGTAAGTCTGATGATAGATTGCCACCTAAACCTAAACGGTCAATTTATTCAAGATGGACTTTTGTATTAATTTAAACTTTAAATTCATTCATATTTGGCTTAGAACTAACTCCAGCAATAATAGCTATAAGGGAACAGAGATGAAAGATTTATAAGTATTACGGGATAACTAGCATCAACAGAGAATATATTGATGCTAGTTATCCCTATCAGAACCACGCCAACTAAGGCACTTGAGACAGTGCAAGATGTCCGAACCATAGGCATACAGATTAGGTATGAAGCAGCCACTGAGTTTATAACATCGTTTGAAACAGGTTTCTGATCGGATACTTCAGACGACACTTGAGGTCGACTGCGAGACAGAAATACCTTCTTGGATTGATGAATTTTTGATATTGCAATCTGACTTCTATACGAATAGATCAAAGCTCAGAATAAAACATGCCTAGGCGTCTTCATTGAGTACCCAGAAAATGAATTATGTTTCGGCTGCCTAACCATAACAGAGAAATTCAAGTGTCAATATCTTTATGGATAGGGCTACAACAACCATGATGAAAAGTTCACGGCCGTTATAGAAACCAGCACGAATGTACCTACCAAATTTTGGGGATGAGTGTAAATAATTTTATAAGCATTTTTCGCAACCTTACCAACTTTTTCATAAAACAAAAATATTCATAATAGTTTATTTTGGGTTCCACTGTCATCACCTTTATGTCCGGCAACTAAGTTCATTTGAGCATTCGAATTTCTGTTGAATTTCTATATTCAACGAAACAAACGAAAAATGTATTTATTTTTGCTGAGAAGTACCATGGATATGAGGACGGCATAGAATTGCAAAATGCACGTGCATAATGTGATGTAGTTATATAAATTTTCATTGTGTTGTTACTATTGCATGTGGCTACCGCTTGAACATTCAACAATATACAAAGGAATCGCCTTGGCTTAGACCAAGTTGTGCAGCATTCTTGGGTACATCTACAATTGCCAAAAACAAAATCATCATAGCTGTAAATGTAAACGTGATACACAAATGTTGGTCGTTGTTGTCATGGTTCTATGGTTGCTGTTGTAGCTTGACATTATGAAGCATCTGTTAGATTGGCAACCATCCAAAAGCTCTCCATGACTTTCCATGTTAGAAGGCACTATTCTTCTCGCTAGAAAGAAAACCTGCTACAAACGATGTTAGTTGCTACAACAATGCCGTATTTAAAGTTTGCTTTCTGGCTAATCATTACTTTGTGTGCGATCGAAGTCTTTGCAACGCTTAAAAGCACCACACCACCAAATATTTTTATACCCTCCACCATAAGATGGGGGTATACTAATTTCGTCATTGTGTTTGTAACTACTCGAAATATTCGTCTGAGACCCCATAAAGTATATATATTCTTGATCGTCGCGACATTTTATGTCGATCTAGCCATGTCCGTCCGTCTGTCCGTCCGTCCGTCCGTCTGTCTGTCGAAAGCACGCTAACTTCCGAAGGAGTAAAGCTAGCCGCTTGAAATTTTGCACAAATACTTCTTATTAGTGTAGGTCGGTTGGTATTGTAAATGGGCCATATCGGTCCATGTTTTGATATAGCTGCCATACAAACCGATCTTGGGTCTTGATTTCTTGAGCCTTTAGAGTGCGCAATTCTTATCCGATTGGAATGAAATTTTGCACGACGTGTTTTGCTATGATATCCAACAACTGTGCCAAGTATAGTTCAAATCGGTCCATAACCTGATATAGCTGCCATATAAACCGATCTTGGGTCTTGACTTCTTCAGCCTCTAGAAGGCGCAATTCTTATCCGACCAGAATACAATTTTGGCACGACGTGTTTTGTTATTATATCCAACAACTGTGCCAAGTATGGTTCAAATCGGTTCATAACCTGATATAGCTGCCATATAAACCGATCTTGGGTCTTGACTTCTTGAGCCTCTAGAGTGCGCAATTCATATCCGATTAAAATGAAATTTGGCACGTAGGATTTTGTTATGATATCCAACAACTGTGCCAAGTATGGTTCAAATCGGTTCATAACCTGATATAGCTGCCATATAAATTGATCTTGGGTCTTGACTTCTTGAGCCTCTAGAGGGAGCAATTCTTATCCGAATGGAATGGAATTTCGCACGACGTGTTTTGTTATGATACCCAACAACTATGCCAAGTATGGTTTAAATCGGTCCATAACCTGATATAGCTGCCATATATACCGATCTTGGGTCTTGACTTCTTCAGCCCCTAGAGGGCACAATTCTTATCCGATTTGAATGAATTTTTGCACGAGGTATTTCGTTATGATATTCAACAACTGTGCCAAGTATGGTTGAAATCGGTGCATAACCTGATATAGCTGCCATATAAACAGATCAGGGGATTTGACTTCTTGAGCTTCTAGAGGGCGCAATTCCTATCCGATTTGGCTGAAATTTTGCATGACGTATTTTATTTTTACTTTCAACAACTGTGTCAAATAAGGTTCAAATCGGTTCATAACCTGATATAGCTGCCATATAAACCGATCTGGGATCTTGACTTCTTGACCCCTAGAGGTCGCAATTATTATCCGATATGCCTGAAATTTTGTACGACGGATCCTCTCATGACCACCAACAAACGTGTTTATTATGGTCTGAATCGGTCTATAGCCCGATACAGATCCCATATAAATCGTTCTCTCTATTTTACTTCGTGAGCCGCAATGGGCGCAATTCTTATACGAATTGGCTGAAATTTTACACAGGTCTCGAACATATAATTTAATTGTGGTCCGAACCGGACCATATCTTGATATCGTTTTAACAGCAGAGCAACTCTTTTCTTATATCCTTTTTTGTCTAAGAAGAGATGCCGGGAAAAGAACTCGACAAATGCGATCCATGGTGGAGGGTATATAAGATTCGGCCCGGCCCAACTTAGCACGCTTTTACTTGTTTCAAGCTACAATTTATGTTGCAAGGCAATATCCAACAGCATAGTGGCGGCAAAAAGTATGGCATTGCCCAAAGTCTCTATAAAGGAAAGGCCAAAGGCACAGTAGTTTACTTGTTAAAACGAAAATATAGTTAAAACTAAGCATACCAACATGACAGACATGTGATGCGATATTGGATCTAATGTTTATTTAATGTCCCCCTTTAGCTCAGCATTTACAGAGGGGCCAACTTATTATTGCTGTATGCTTAAAGGGGTTATCTTTGCAATATGAGAATTTTTTGGCCAAGCCATGAGTCTTTTTTACACCCTTCACCATAGGATGTGGGGTATACTAATTTCGTCATTCTGTTTGTAACTACTCGAAATCTCCGTCCGTCTGTCTGTCGAAAGCTCGCTAATTTCCGAAGGAGTAAAGCTAGCCGCTTGAAATTTTGCACAAATACTTCTTATTAGTGAAGGTCGGTTGGTATTGTAAATTGGCTATATCGGTCCATGTTTTGATATAGCTGCCATATAAACCATTTTGCACGACGTGTTTTGTTATGACATTCAATAACTTTGCCAAGTATGGTTCAAATCGGTCCATAAGCTGATATTGCTGTTATATAAACCGATCTTGGGTCTTGACTTCTTGAGCCTCTAGAGGGCGCAATTCTTATCCGATTTGAATGAATTTTGCACGAAGTATTTTATTATGATATCCAACAACTGTGCCAAGTATGGTTCAAATCTGTTCATAACCTGATATAGCTGTCATATAAACAGATCTGGGGTCTTTACTTCTTGAGCTTCTAGAGGGCGCAATTCCTATCCGATTTAGATGAAATTTTCTTTCAACAACTGTGTCAAAAAAGGTTCAAATCCGTTCATAACCTGATATAGCTGCCATATGAACCGATCTGGGATCTTGACTTCTTGAGCCTCCAGAGGTCGCAATTATTATCCGATTTGCCTGAAATTTTGTACGACGGATCCTCTCATGACCACCAACAAACGTGTTTATTATGGTCTGAATCGGTCTATAGCCCGATACAGATCTCATATAAATCGTTCTCTCTATTTTACTTCGTGAGCCGCAATAGGCGCAATTCTTATACGAATTGGCTGAAATTTTACACAGGTCTCGAACATATAATTTAATTGTGGTCCGAACCGGACCATATCTTGATATCGTTTTAACAGCAGAGCAACTCTTTTCTTATATCCTTTTTTGTCTAAGAAGAGATGCCGGGAAAAGAACTCGACAAATGCGATCCATGGTGGAGGGTATATAAGATTCGGCCCGGCTCAACTTAGCACGCTTTTACTTGTTTCAAGCTACAATTTATGTTGCAAGGCAATATCCAACAGCATAGTGGCGGCAAAAAGTATGGCATTGCCCAAAGTCTCTATAAAGGAAAGGCCAAAGGCACAGTAGTTTACTTGTTGAAACGAAAATATAGTTAAAACTAAGCATACCAACATGACAGACATGTGATGCGATATTGGATCTAATGTTTATTTAATGTCCCCCTTTAGCTCAGCATTTACAGAGGGGCCAACTTATTATTGCTGTATGCTTAAAGGGGTTATCTTTGCAATATGAGAATTTTTTGGCTAAGCCATGAGTCTTTTTTACACCCTTCACCATAGGATGGGGGGTATACTAATTTCGTCATTCTGTTTGTAACTACTCGAAATCTCCGTCCGTCTGTCTGTCGAAAGCTCGCTAACTTCCGAAGGAGTAAAGCTAGCCGCTTGAAATTTTGCACAAATACTTCTTATTAGTGAAGGTCGGTTGGTATTGTAAATTGGCTATATCGGTCCATGTTTTGATATAGCTGCCATATAAACCATTTTGCACGACGTGTTTTGTTATGACATTCAATAACTTTGCCAAGTATGGTTCAAATCGGTCCATAAGCTGATATTGCTGTTATATAAACCGATCTTGGGTCTTGACTTCTTGAGCCTCTAGAGGGCGCAATTCTTATCCGATTTGAATGAATTTTGCACGAAGTATTTTATTATGATATCCAACAACTGTGCCAATTATGGTTCAAATCTGTTCATAACCTGATATAGCTGTCATATAAACAGATCTGGGGTCTTTACTTCTTGAGCTTCTAGAGGGCGCAATTCCTATCCGATTTAGATGAAATTTTCTTTCAACAACTGTGTCAAAAAAGGTTCAAATCCGTTCATAACCTGATATAGCTGCCATATGAACCGATCTGGGATCTTGACTTCTTGAGCCTCCAGAGGTCGCAATTATTATCCGATTTGCCTGAAATTTTGTGCGACGGATCCTCTCATGATCATCAACATACGTATTTATTATGGTCTGAATCGGTCTATAGCCCGATACAGCTCCCATATAAATCGATCTCTCTATTTTTCTTCTTGAGCCCCCAAAGGGCGCAATTCTTATTCGAATTAGCTTACATTTTACACAGGTCCCCAACATATAATTTAATTGTGGACCAAGCCGGACCATATCTTGATATCGCTCTAATAGCAGAGCAAAGCTTTTCTTATATCCTTTTTTGCCTAAGAAGAGGTGCCGGGAAAAGAACTCGACAAATGCGATCCATGGTGGAGGGTATATAAGATTCGGACCGGCCGACGTTTGCACACTTTTACTTGTTTATTATTAAGTCTATAGATACTATATATCCTTACAGACTATTATTATACATATGTATGTATTAAATAACTTAAACTACTAACCATTCAAATGCAATATTATATTCCTTTTAAATTCATCTCGGTTCTCAGATAAGTATATAATGCCATAAAATTTATTAAACCGATAGCATAAACGACGAAAAGGATCATTATTGGCGAAATAAGTTCTAAAATATGTTATTCTTATAAGTTAAACATTTCTGCTGGGTCTACTAGGGACATTTAAATATAAATATTCTTAGAAGAAATTCGGTATCTACTGTCCGATGGGTAAGATTCACCAGAAATATTACATTCAATATTACTCTTCGACTTGCAAGTGATGGTAGTTTAATAAGGCTTAATCTAATCTCACATCACTCAAGAAAATGTCGATCCCACCCTCGCCCACGGAGATAAAACAAAAGCAACTGCTTCTGAACTGATTCAATCTGATTGGAATAAAGCGTGTATCAGCGATCCCAAACTATGGAACCCTTTCCAAGGTGCATCGTACTAACGAAGTATATAAACATTTCGTCACTGAAGAATCGTTAAACTCCTTTCCGCATCGTTTTATGTAACCAAAGGCAAGACGAAAGCTCAAGAGTTGATCCATAAGAATACCACGATCCTTAAACGTATCAACAACCTCAAGCTCATTACTTCTTACAAAATAACAGATATCAAAAGACCTTCCTCTTGATAAACGCATAACTTTACATTTAGATATATTCATTTCCATCAGGTTTATATCGAACCAATCGTAAAAGGATCCAGACTGGAGATAGCATTGTTCATCCGGACCACAGCAAACAATAATACGTTAGAATAACTTATAGCAGTGAGCAAATCATCAATAAAGATACAGGATAAGATTGGGCATAGATGGCTGTCTTAGGGAACCCCCGAGAAAGCAACAATCGGTTTAGAAATAGCATTACCAAACTTGACATCTTGTGTAGCAACAGTTAAGTACGAGCTAAACCACTTTAGCAACGAATTGCTGAAACCACACAAATTCAGTTTCACCAGCAAGAGTGTGTGATTAACTTCATCAAAAGCATTACTGAAGTCAGTGTAGATCACATTAGTCTGTTTACGACCCTTGAAAGCATCATTGACCAAATTCCAAAACATTCGTAATAGTCGATAGTGATTTCTGAAACCATGTTGGCAAGAAGAAAGTTATGGAGAAACTTGATGAGAAATAGATTCGTTTAATATTTTTCCATTTGCTTAGGAATAGCACTAAGCTCGGAAATATCTCTGTCATTGCGGGCATCGTTTCGACTACCACATTTAAACAAAGGTATGATACATGTTTCCTTTCTCATTTGTGATAGATATATCCAGACTTTAATGAACTATTGACATTAGCGATTAAGGATATGAATGCTGCTCGGCACAATGTCTCAATATGCATGCTGTCGGGAACTGCAGTAAATTTTGACTTAATTATTCTTAAATTCTTCAAAGCAGTACTTTCTTCAATGAAAGTAGCATCTACAAAATATGTATCACTGATGTCATAGGGATATTTATTATCATGGTTATAAGGTTTATCAGAATAAGTGATTGCAAAACATTAGAAATACAGCGGACACAGATCCATATTTAACATAATTTGGTAAACCACAAAAGCGACGATTGGAATTGACATATTATAGAAAGACTTTGGATTAGATTTAAATTCAGATATTTCTTATGTGCCAACTTGTTCTCCATGTTATATTTCTAACTTTCTAAGGAATGATTCGAAAAGTCCCAAATAGATCCCGATTTTTTAACTTTTTTATTATATAGTCTATTTTTGGAATAACCTTTAAGTTCGATAAATTTCTCTTTAAGTTCGATAGATTTCTCGTATTCCAAGGCGGTCCGGAAGTATCAGCAACGACTATTCGAGGTATTAACTTAACAAAGCATTCTTGTAGAACAAAGTAAAATTTCGATACTAAGTCACCAAGATCATTAGTACATAAAAGGTGATCTTAATCAATAGAATACAGCAAGGAGTTAAATTTATCATAATCTGTCCTTGCACAACAGTATACTTTCAAAGACGACCATTTTTTCGGTGGATTAGTAGATTGAACAATAATTAGCCAATTGAACAACAACGATAAGTGTTGGGTGGGAAGAAAGCGATCCTTCGTATTAGCTACCGGGCTGCATGATCTGAAACATATCTCAGATGTACTAAAAATGAATTAAATATAATATTTATTTGTCACAGTTGGTATGTTCGGGCTGCTAAATCTTCATTTGTGGTCCGATTTCCAAAAGTTTTGGATAGTGCTCGAAAATCGATACAAAAAATCCCCTATATATATACTATCTCCCCTGATTTCGGGGATATACGAGTTTTTGTCTTTATTTGTTGACAATTTGGCCGAGATTAGCTTCGTATTTTATAACTTACGAAGGCTTTTGTAATTCTATTTTAATTAATTTTAATATTTGCTGCAGTATGTGTCAACATCCATTTTAAATTGCCTGTTTGCGCTTCCTTTTAATACCCTCCACCATAGAATGGGGGGTATACTAATTTCGTCATTCTGATTGTAACTACTCGAAATATTCGTCTGAGGCCCCATAAAGTATATATATTCTTGATCGTCGTGAAATTTTATGTCGATCTAGCCATGTCCGTCCGTCCGTCCGTCTGTCTGTCGAAAGCACGCTAACTTCCGAAGGAGTAAAGCTAGTCGCTTGAAATTTTGCACAAATACTTCTAATTAGTGTAGGTCGGTTGGTATTGTAAATGGGCCATATCGGTCCATGTTTTGATATAGCTGCCATATAAACCGATCTTGGGTCTTGACTTCTTGAGCCTCTTGAGTGCGCAATTCTTATCCGATTGGAATGAAATTTTGCACGACGTGTTATGTTATGATGTCCAACAACTGTGCCAAGTATAGTTCAAATCGGTCCATAACCTGATATAGCTGCCACATAAACCGATCTGGGGTCTTGACTTCTTGAGCCTCTAGAGTGCGCAATTCTTATCCGATTGGAATGAAGTTTTGCCCGACGTGTTTTTATACCCTACACCATAAGATGGGGGGTATACTAATTTCGTCATTCTGTTTGAAACTACTCGAAATATTCGTCTGAGACCCCATAAAGTATATATATTCTTGATCGTCGCGACATTTTATGTCGATCTAGCAATGTCCGTCCGTCTGTCCGTCCGTCCGTCCGTCTGTCTGTCGAAAGCACGCTAACTTCCGAAGAAGTAAAGCTAGCCGCTTAAAATTTTGCACAAATACTTCTTATTAGTGTAGGTCGGTTGGTATTTTAAATGGGCCATATCGGTCCATGTTTTGTCCATAGCTACCATATAAACCGATCTTGGGTCTTGACTTCTTGAGCCTCTAGCGTGCGCAATTCTTATCCGATCAGATATCATAACAAAACACGACGTGTTTTGTTATGATATCCAACAATTGTGCCAAGTATGGTTCAAATCGGTCCATAACCTGATATAGTTGCAATATAAACCGATCTTGGGTCTTGACTTCTTGAGCCTCTAGAGTGCGCAATTCTTATCCGATTGGGATGAAATTTTGCACGACGTGTTTTGTTATTATATCCAACAACTGTGCCAAGTATGGTTCAAATCGGTTCATAACCTGATATAGCTGCCATATAAACCGATCTTGGGTCTTGGCTTCTTGAGCCTCTAGAGGACGCAATTCTTATCCGATTGGAGTGGAATTTCGCACGACGTGTTTTGTTATGATACCCAACAACTGTGCCAAGTATGGTTTAAATCGGTCCATAACCTGATATAGCTACCATATAAACCGATCTTGGGTCTTGTCTTCTTGAGCCTCTAGAGGGCACAATTCTTTTCCGATTTGAATGAATTTTTGCACGAATTATTTCGTTATGATACCCAACAACTGTGCCAAGTATGGTTTAAATCGGTCCATAACCTGATATAGCTGCCATATAAACCGATCTTGGGTCTTGGCTTCTTGAGCCTCTTGAGTGCGCAATTCTTATCCGATTGGAATGAAATTTTGCACGACGTGTTATGTTATGATGTCCAACAACTGTGCCAAGTATAGTTCAAATCGGTCCATAACCTGATATAGCTGCCATATAAACCGATCTGGGGTCTTGACTTCTTGAGCCTCTAGAGTGCGCAATTCTTATCCGATTGGAATGAAGTTTTGCCCGACGTGTTTTTATACCCTACACCATAAGATGGGGGGTATACTAATTTCGTCATTCTGATGGTAACTACTCGAAATATTCGTCTGAGACCCCATAAAGTATATATTTTCTTGATCGTCTTGAAATTTTATGTCGATCTAGCCATGTCCGACCGTCTGTCTGTCCGTCCGTCTGTCTGTCGAAAGCACGCTAACTTCCGAAGGAGTTAAGCTAGTCGCTTGAAATTTTTCACAAATACTTCTAATTAGTGTAGATCGGTTGGTATTGTAAATGGGCCATATCGGTCCATGTTTTGATATAGCTGCCATATAAACCGGTCTTGGGTCTTGACTTCTTGAGCCTCTAGAGTGAGCAATTCTTATCCGATTGGGATGAAATTTTGCACGACGTGTTTTGTTATGATATCCAACATCTGTGCAAAGTATGGTTCAAATCGGTTTATAACCTGATATAGCTGCCATATAAACCGATCTTGGGTCTTGACTTCTTGAGCCTCTTGAGTGCGCAATTCTTATCCGATCAGAATGAAATTTTGCACGACGTGTTTTGTTATGATGTCCAACAACTGTGCTGAGTATGGTTGAAATCAGTTCATAACCTGATATAGCTGCCATATAAACCGATCTGGGGTCTTGACTTCTTGAGCCTCTAGAGTGCGCAATTCTTATCCGATTAGAATGAAATTTTGCACGACGTGTTTTGTTATGATGTCCAACAACTGTGCTGAGTATGGTTTAAATCGGTTCATAACCTGATATAGCTGTCATATAAACAGATCTGGGATTTGATTTCTTGTGCTTCTAGAGGGTGCAATTCCTATCCGATTTGGCTGAAATTTGCAAGACGTTTTTATACCCTCCACCATAAGATGGGGGGTATACTAATTTCGTCATTCTGTTT
>NC_081552.1:85077312-85092312 GCF_963082655.1 Stomoxys calcitrans | reverse complement strand
AAACCGACCTTGGGTCTTGACTTCTTGAGCCTCTAGCGTGCGCAATTCTTATCCGATCAGAATGAAATTTTGCACGACGTGTTTTGTTATTATATCCAACATCTGTGCCAAGTATGGTTCAAATCGGTCCATAACCTGATATAGCTGCCATATAAACCGATCTTGGGTCTTGACTTTTTGAGCCTCTAGAGTGCGCAATTCTTATCCGATTGAAATGAAATTTTGCACCACGTGTTTTGTTATTATATCCAACAACTGTGCCAAGTATGGTTCAAATCCGTCTATAACCGGATATAGTTGCCATATAAACCGATCTTAGGTCTTGACTTCTTGAGCCTCTAGAGGGCGCAATTCTTATCCGATTGGAATGGAATTTTGCACGACGTGTTTCGTTGTGATACCCAACAACTGTGCCAAATATGGTTCAAATCGGTCTATAACCTGATATAGCTGCCATATAAACCGATCTTGGTTCTTGGCTTCTTGAGCCTCTAGAGGGCGCAATTCTTATCCGATTGGAATGGAATTTTGCACGACGTGTTTTGTTATGATGTCCAACAACTGTGCCAAGTATGGTTGAAATCGGTTCATAACCTGATATAGCTGTCATATAAACAGATCTGGGGATTTGACTTCTTGAGCTTCTAGAGGGCGCATTTCCTATCCGATTTGGCTGAAATTTTGCATGACGTATTTTATTTTTACTTTCAACAACTGTGTCAAATAAGGTTCAAATCGGTTCATAACCTGATATAGCTGCCATATAAACCGATCTGGGATCTTGACTTCTTGACCCCTAGAGGTCGCAATTATTATCCCATATGCCTGAAATTTGTACGACGGATCCTCTCATGACCATCAACAAACGTGTTTATTATGGTCTGAATCGGTCTATAACCCGATACAGATCCCATATAAATCGTTCTCTCTATTTTACTTCGTGAGCCCCAATGGGCGCAATTCTTATACGAATTGGCTGAAATTTTACACAGGTCTCCAACATATAATTTAATTGTGGTCCGAACCGGACCATATCTTGATATCGTTTTAATAGCAGAGCAATTTTTTTCTTATATCCTTTTTTGTCTAAAAAGAGATGCCGGGAAAAGAACTCGACAAATGCGATCCATGGTGGAGGGTATATAAGATTCGGCCCGGCCGAACTTAGCACGCTTTTACTTGTTTTCTTATATCCTTTTTTGTCTAAAAAGAGATGCCGGGAAAAGAACTCGACAAATGCGATCCATGGTGGAGGGTATATAAGATTCGGCCCGGCCGAACTTAGCACGCTTTTACTTGTTTATTGTTACTTTCAACAACTATGTCAAATAAGGTACAAGTCGGTTCATAATCTGATATAGCTGCCATATATACCGGTCTGGAATCTTGACTTCTTGAGCCTCTAGAGGTCGCAATTATTATCCGATTTGCCTGAAATTTTGTACGACGGATTCTCTCGTGACCATCAACATACGTGTTTGTTAAGGTCTGAATCGGTCTATAGCCCGATACAGCTCCCATATAAATTGATCTCTATTCTATTTTACTTCTTGAGCCGCAAAGGGCGCAATTCTTATTCGAATTGGCTGGTCTCCAACATAAAATTTAATTGTGGTCCAAATCGGACCATGTCTTGATATCGCTCCAATAGCAGAGCAAATCTTTTCTTATATCATTTTTTATACCCTCCACCATAAGATGGGGGGTATACTAATTTCGTCATTCTGTTTGTAACTACTCGAAATATTCGTATGAGACCCCATAAAGTATATATATTCTTGATCGTCGTGACATTTTATGTCGATCTAGCCATGTCCGTCCGTCTGTCCGTCCGTCCGTCCGTCTGTCTTTCGAAAGCACGCTAACTTCCGAAGGAGTAAAGCTAGCCGCTTGAAATTTTGCACAAATACTTCTTATTAGTGTAGGTCGGTTGGTATTGTAAATGGGCCATATCGGTCCATGTTTTGATATAGCTGCCATATAAACCGATCTTGGGTCTTGACTTCTTGAGCCTCTAGAGTGCGCAATTCTTATCCGATTGGAATGAAACTTTGCACGACGTGTTTTGTTATGATATCCAACAACTGCGCCAAGTATAGTTCAAATGGGTCCATAACCTGATATAGCTGCCATATAAACCGATCTTGGGTCTTGACTTCTTGAGCCTCTAGCGTGCGCAATTCTTATCCGATCAGAATGAAGTTTTGCACGACGTGTTTCGTTTTTATATCCAACAACTGTAACAAGTATGGTTTAAATCGGTCCATAACCTGATATAGCTGCCATATAAACCGATCTTGGGTCTTGACTTCTTGAGCCTCTAGAGGGCACAATTCTTTTCCGATTTGAATGAATTTTTGCACGAAGTATTTCGTTATGATATCCAAAAACTGTGCGAAGTATGGTTGAAATCGGTTCATAACCTGATATAGCTGTCATATAAACAGATCTGGGGATTTGACTTCTTGAGCTTCTAGAGGGCGCAATTCTTATCCGATTTGGCTGACATTTTGCATGACGTATTTTATTTTTACTTTCAACAACTGTGTCAAATAAGGTTCAAATCGGTTCATAAACTGATATAGCTGCCATATAAACCGATCTGGGATCTTGACTTCTTGACCCCTAGAGGTCGCAATTATTATCCGATATGCCTGAAATTTTGTACGATGGATCCTCTCATGACCACCAACAAACGTGTTAATTATGGTCTTAATCGGTCTATTGCCCGATACAGATCCCATATAAATCGTTCTCTCTATTTTACTTCGTGAGCCCCAATGGGCCCAATTCTTATACGAATTGGCTGAAATTTTACACAGGTCACCAACATATAATTTAATTGTGGTCCGAACCGGACCATATCTTGATATCGTTTTAATAGCAGAGCAACTCTTTTCCTATATCCTTTTTTGCCTAAGAAGAGATGCCGGGAAAAGAACTCGACAAATGCGACCAATGTTTTGCCTAAGAAGAGATGCCGGGAAAAGAACTCGACAAATGCGATCCATGGTGGAGGATATATAGGATTCGGCCCGGCCGAACTTAGCACGCTTTTACTTGTTTTATGATATCCAACAACTGTGCCAAGTATGGTTTTAATCGGTTCATAACCTGATATAGCGGTCATATAAACCGATCTTGGGTCTTGACTTCTTGAGCCTCTAGAGGGCGCGATTCCTATCCAATTTGAATGAATTTTGGCACGTAGTATTTTGATATGATATCCAACAACTGTGCCAAGTATGGTTCATATAAACAGATCTGGGATTTGATTGCTTGTGCTTCTAGAGGGCGCAATTCCTATCCGATTTGGCTGAAATTTTGCAAGACGTTTTTTATACCCTTCACCATAGGGGTATACTAATTTCGTCATTCTGATGGTAACTACTCGAAATATTCGTCTGAGACCCCATAAAGTAAAGGGTGATTTTTTTGAGGTTAGGATTTTCATGCATTAGTATTTGACAGATCACGTGGGATTTCAGACATGGTGTCAAAGAGAAAGATGCTCAGTATGCTTTGACATTTCATCATGAATAGACTTACTAACGAGCAACGCTTGCAAATCATTGAATTTTATTACCAAAATCAGTGTTCGGTTCGACATGTGTTCAAATTTTGACAAATTTTGTTCAGCGATGAGGCTCATTTCTGGTTGAATGGCTACATAAATAAGCAAAATTGATTGCTTGTGCTTCTAGAGGGCGTGGGATCTGTCTGTCACGTGATCTGTCAAATACTAATGCATGAAAATCCTAACCTCAAAAAAATCACCCTTTATATATATTCTTGATCGTCTTGAAATTTTATGTCGATCTAGCCATGTCCGACCGTCTGTCCGTCCGTCCGTCTGTCTGTCGAAAGCACGCTAACTTCCGAAGGAGTAAAGCTAGTCGCTTGAAATTTTTCACAAATACTTCTAATTAGTGTAGATCGGTTGGTATTGTAAATGGGCCATATCGGTCCATGTTTTGATATAGCTGCCATATAAACCGATCTTGGGTCTTGACTTCTTGAGCCTCTAGAGTGAGCAATTCTTATCCGATTTGGACGAAATTTTGCACGACGTGTTTTGTTATGATATCCAACATCTGTGCAAAGTAAATCGGTTTATAACCTGATATAGCTGCCATATAAACCGATCTTGGGTCTTGACTTCTTGAGCCTCTAGAGTGCGCAATTCTTATCCGATTAGAATGAAATTTTGCACGACGTGTTTTGTTATGATGTCCAACAACTGTTCTGAGTATGGTTGAAATCGGTTCATAACCTGATATAGCTGCCATATAAACCGATCTGGGGTCTTGACTTCTTGAGCCTCTAGAGTGCGCAATTCTTATCCGATTAGAATGAAATTTTGCACGACGTGTTTTGTTATGATGTCCAACAACTGTGCTGAGTATGGTTTAAATCGGTTCATAACCTGATATAGCTGTCATATAAACAGATCTGGGATTTGATTTCTTGTGCTTCTAGAGGGCGCAATTCCTATCCGATTTGGCTGAAATTTGCAAGACGTTTTTTATACCCTCCACCATAAGATGGGGGGCATACTAATTTCGTCATTCTGTTTGTAACTACTCGAAATATTCGTCTGAGACCCCATAAAGTATATATATTCTTGATCGTCGCGACATTTTATGTCGATCTAGCCATGTCCGTCCGTCTGTCCGTCCGTCCGTCCGTCCGTCCGTCCGTCCGTCTGTCTGTCGAAAGCACGCTAACTTCCGAAGGAGTAAAGAAAGCCGCTTGAAATTTTGCACAAATACTTCTTATTAGTGTAGGTCGGTTGGTATTGTAAATGGGCCATATCGGTCCATGTTTTGATATAGCTGCCATATAAACCGATCTTGGGTCTTGACTTCTTGAGCCTCTAGAGTGCGCAATTCTTATCCGATTGGAACAAAATTTTGCACAACGTGTTTTGTTATGATATCCAATAACTGTGCCAAGTATGGTTTAAATCGGTCCATAACCTGATATAGCTGCCATATAAACCGACCTTGGGTCTTGACTTCTTGAGCCTCTAGCGTGCGCAATTCTTATCCGATCAGAACGAAATTTTGCACGACGTGTTTTGTTATGATATCCAACAACTGTGCCAAGTATGGTTCAAATCGGTCCATAACCTGATATAGCTGCCATATAAACCGATCTTGGGTCTTGACTTCTTGAGCCTCTAGAGTGCGCAATTCTTATCCGATTGGAATGAAATTTTGCACAACGTATTTTGTTATGATATCCAATAACTGTGTCAAGTATGGTTCAAATCGGTCCATAACCTGATATAGCTGCCATATAAACCGACCTTGGGTCTTGATTTCTTGAGCCTCTAGCGTGCGCAATTCTTATCCGATCAGAATCAAATTTTGCACGACGTGTTTTGTTATGATATCCAACAACTGTGCCAAGTATGGTTCAAATCGGTCCATAACCTGATATAGCTGCCATATAAACCGATCTTGGGTCTTGACTTTTTGAGCCTCTAGAGTGCGCAATTCTTGTCCGATTGAAATGAAATTTTGCACCACGTGTTTTGTTATTATATCCAACAACTGTGCCAAGTATGGTTCAAATCCGTCTATAACCGGATATAGTTGCCATATAAACCGATCTTGGGTCTTGACTTCTTGAGCCTCTAGAGGGCGCAATTCTTATCCGATTGGAATGGAATTTTGCACGACGTGTTTCGTTATGATACCCAACAACTGTGCCAAATATGGTTCAAATCGGTCTATAACCTGATATAGCTGCCATATAAACCGATCTTGGGTCTTGACTTCTTGAGCCTCTAGAGGGCACAATTCTTATCCGATTTGAATGAAATTTTGCACCACGTGTTTTGTTATGATGTCCAACAACTGTGCCAAGTATGGTTGAAATCGGTTCATAACCTGATATAGCTGTCATATAAACAGATCTGGGGATTTGACTTCTTGAGCTTCTAGAGGGCGCATTTCCTATCCGATTTGGCTGAAATTTTGCATGACGTATTTTATTTTTACTTTCAACAACTGTGTCAAATAAGGTTCAAATCGGTTCATAACCTGATATAGCTGCCATATAAACCGATCTGGGATCTTGACTTCTTGACCCCTAGAGGTCGCAATTATTATCCCATATGCCTGAAATTTGTACGACGGATCCTCTCATGACCATCAACAAACGTGTTTATTATGGTCTGAATCGGTCTATAACCCGATACAGATCCCATATAAATCGTTCTCTCTATTTTACTTCGTGAGCCCCAATGGGCGCAATTTTTATACGAATTGGCTGAAATTTTACACAGGTCTCCAACATATAATTTAATTGTGGTCCGAACCGGACCATATCTTGATATCGTTTTAATAGCAGAGCAATTTTTTTCTTATATCCTTTTTTGTCTAAAAAGAGATGCCGGGAAAAGAACTCGACAAATGCGATCCATGGTGGAGGGTATATAAGATTCGGCCCGGCCGAACTTAGCACGCTTTTACTTGTTTTCTTATATCCTTTTTTGTCTAAAAAGAGATGCCGGGAAACGAACTCGACAAATGCGATCCATGGTGGAGGGTATATAAGATTCGGCCCGGCCGAGCTTAGCACGCTTTTACTTGTTATTGTTACTTTCAACATCTATATCAAATAAGGTACAAGTCGGTTCATAATCTGATATAGCTCCCATATATACCGTTCTGGGATCTTGACTTCTTGAGCCTCTAGAGGTCGCAATTATTATCCGATTTGCCTGAAATTTTGTACGACGGATTCTCTCGTGACCATCAACATACGTGTTTGTTAAGGTCTGAAACGGTCTATAGCCCGATACAGCTCCCATATAAATTGATCTCTATTCTATTTTACTTCTTGAGCCGCAAAGGGCGCAATTCTTATTCGAATTGGCTGACATTTTACAGAGGTCTCCAACATATAATTTAATTGTGGTCCAAATCGGACCATGTCTTGATATCGCTCCAATAGCAGAGCAAATCTTTTCTTATATCATTTTTTGCCTCGAATACTCGAACTGCTGTACATGTAACCTTTACCCTAAATATTCCTTTTAAACCCAATTCAAAAACGGGTTGACGCATGTAAAAATAATAAGACGCTGTTAAGTTTCTGTTTAAGAATGACGCAGGCGCAATTAATATGCCATGTATTGAATGCAGTTGCAACGCAACTGAGAATTTGCACCTTGTCATCAAGATTTCCATCACCAATCCCTTTACAAATCGCTTGGACTTGTTCACGACCAGAAAAGTCGTCCAATTTCGACACGGCAATAGCTTGTTCCGTTTTTTTTTATAAAAAAAAAAAAACTATAGGAAGCCGTTCTTCTTTAAATTTGTCTCCATCTAATGCCGGCAAGAGTTTGTCATCCTAGTTTATAGGTACAAAGTCTGACACCTTATTTTGGAAAAGTTCTTTTAAGGATCTTGCACACTCCCTTCGAATACGACTCCGAATTTACTGAATATTTGATTTGCTTATCAATAATCATTGACGTTGTATCCATGCACCTCAATTGTTGCTTCAGTAGTAACCAGTAAAAGCGTGCTAACTTCGGCCGGGCCGAATCTTATATTAGTTTCACCATGAATCGAATTTTTCAAGTTCTTTGAATGACTTTTTCAAATATATTTGAGTTACATCAAATTATTGATATGGACCGCACTTGTCATGGCTGTTAGAAGTCATAGAAAAATACCACCTCCAGAATTCCAGGCAAATCGAGCAATAATTGCGTGCTCCAGAGGCCCCGAAAATCAACTTGAGAGATAGGTTTATATGGCAGATTTAGACCATACTAAGCACAGTAGTTGGAAGTCTACCAAAACAATATGTACAAAATTTCAGCCCAATCGGATAAAAATTGCGCCCTGTAGAGCTCTAATCGGGAAGATCAGTTTATATGGCAGCTATATCAGGTAATGAACCGATATGAGCCATACATAGCACAATTGTTGAAAGTCATACCAAAACGTCGCCGGTTACTTCGACCAAAATTTTTATACCATATTCGTTTTCGTGCCCTTTAGACCACTTTCGGATATGGGTGGGGTTTTTCTTGTTAAGAGGAGGGTCCGCCTCCACCCGATATCTAAAAATTATATAGCCTACGTTTCCTTCCAGACAAACGTACACAATCTATGAACATGAACGTCCAATATGTCTGTTTGGGGAAGTTTTGGGGTTGGGCGGTTCTTAGACTAAAATTCTAATACCTTATTCGTATTCTACTCTCCAATACCTTTCATTTGTCCAGATCGATACACTTTTATTTTTGGGCAGTAGTTTTGGGGTAAGGGGGAGGGTCGGCCCCCTCCCGATATCAAAATATTATATAGCCTATGTTTCCTTCCAGACCAACCTACACAATCTGTGAATTTCGAGGTAATCGGTTCAGCCGTTTTTGAGTCTATACGGACCAAACAAACAAACCGGCAAACAAACATACAATCAAACAAATAAACTCAAATTAAATTGTATATATAAGAAGATGGGGTCTTAGAGGAATATTTCGAGGTGTTACAAACGGAGTGACAAAATTAGTATACCCCCATCCTATGGTGGAGGATAGAAAAGCTAAATTTCTTACTAAATATATCATGCTGATACCAATTTTGGAGTGATAACATATCTCTACCTAGACATGAACTCTTTGAGAAGTTGAAAAATCTTCTTCTAATTTCATGATATAAGATTCAGAAGATATAGATAAAAGAGGGAGAAGATATTTAATAAAACAATCGTATCAAAATTTCTTGAAGACCGATAGATGGATCTACTACATTCTAATGAGTGTACATCGGCCGATATAAAAGAGCTTTGCAAAAGGTCTTTGTGTTTGTTGCTATTAGCATCGTTGGATAAGTTGGATTTGAATAAGGGAAATAAGATTTGATTTGTTTCTATTGCGCTTATGAATCAAGTCGTCTTAAAGAGCTCTGTTCAAATTCAGATATGTGCTTTACAGCTTACTCTACTTGGAATGGTTGTAAAGCACCATGATCCATTGACATCTCCTGCTGATGATATTTCTTGGTCGAAAATGAAATCGCGCAATACAGGAAACCAGTCAATTGCTTCTAGCAACAACACACCTTTTGCTTAGTTTTAAATGTGTTAGTTATTCTATTCTTTGAATAGAAAGCAATAAACAATGGTGTAAAGCCGGACAATATCCTGCAATGGAATTCCATTCAGATTTTAAGACCAAAACAAGTAAAAGCGTGCTAAGTTCGGCCGGGCCGAATCTTATATACCCTCCACCATGGATCGCATATGTCGAGTTCTTTTCCCGGCATCTCTTTTTAGGCAAAACAAGTAAAAGCGTGTTAAGTTCGGCCGGGCCGAATCTTATATACCCTCCACCATGGATCGCATTTGTCGAGTTCTTTTCTCGGCATCTCTTCTTAGGCAAAAAAGGATATAAGAAAAGAGTTGCTCTGCTATTAAAACGATATCAAGATATGGTCCGGTTCGGACCACAATTAAATTATATGTTGGAGACCTGTGTAAAATTTCAGCCAATTCGTATAAGAATTGCGCCCATTGGGGCTCACGAAGTAAAATAGAGAGAACGATTTATATGGGATCTGTATCGGGCTATAGACCGATTCAGACCATAATAAACACGTTTGTTGATGGTCATGAGAGCACCCGTCGTACAGAATTTCAGGCATATCGGATAATAATTGCGACCTCTAGGGGTCAAGAAGTCAAGATCCCAGATCGGTTTATATGGCAGCTATATCAGGTTATGAACCGATTTGAACCTTATTTGACACAGTTGTTGAAAGTAAAAATAAAATACGTGGTGCAAAATTTCAGCCAAATCGGACAGGAATTGCGCCCTCTAAAAGCTCAAGAAGTCAAATCGCCAGATCTGTTTATATGACAGCTATATCAGGTTATGGACCAATTTCAACCATACTTGGCACAGTTATTGGATATCATTACGAAATACTTCGTGCAAAAATTCATTCAAATCGGATAAGAATTGTGCCCTCTAGAGGCTCAAGAAGTCAAGACCCAAGATCGGTTTATATGGCAGCTATATCAGGTTATGGACCGATTTAAACCATACTTGGCACAGTTGTTGGGTATCATAACAAAACACGTCGTGCGAATTTCCATTCCATTCGGATTAGAATTGCGCCCTCTAGAGGCTCAAGAAGTCAAGACCCAAGATCGGTTCATATGGCAGCTATATCAGGTTATGAACCGATTTAAACCATACTTGGCTCAGTTGTTGGATATAATAACAAAACACGTCGTGCAAAATTTCATTTCAATCGGATAAGAATTGCGCTCTCTAGAGGCTCAAGAAGTCAAGACCCAAGATCGGTTTATATGGCAGCTATATCAGGTTATAGACCGATTTAAACCATACTTGGCACAGTTGTTGGGTATCATAACAAAACACGTCGTGCGAATTTCCATTCCATTCGGATTAGAATTGCGCCCTCTAGAGGCTCAAGAAATCAAGACCCAAGATCGGTTTATATGGCAGCTATATCAGTTTATAGACCGATTTAAACCATACTTGGCACAGTTGTTGGGTATCATAACAAAACACGTCGTGCGAATTTCCATTCCATTCGGATAGGAATTGCGCCCTCTAGAAGCTCAAGAAGTCAAGACCCAAGATCGGTTTATATGGCAGCTATATCAGGTTATGGACCGATTTAAACTTTACTTGGCACAGTTATTGGATATCATAACAAAACACGTCGTGCAAAATTTCATTCCAATCGGATAAGAATTGCGCTCTCTAGAGGCTCAAGAAATCAAGACCCAAGATCGGTTTATATGGCAGCTATATCAGGTTATGGACCGATTTGAACCATACTAACCACAATTGTTGGATATCATAACAAAACACGTCGTGCAAAATTTCATTCCAATCGGATAAGAATTGCGCACTCTAGAGGCTCAAGAAGCCAAGACCCAAGATCGGTTTATATGGCAGCTATATCAAAACATGGACCGATAAGGCCCATTTACAATACCAACCGACCTACACTAATAAAAAGTATTTGTGCAAAATTTCAAGCGGCTAGCTTTACTCCTTCGGAAGTTAGCGCGCTTTCGACAGACAGACGGACGGACGGACAGACGGACGGACATGGCTAGATCGACATAAAATGTCGCGACGATCAAGAATATATATACTTTATGGGGTCTCAGACGAATATTTCGAGTAGTTACAAACAGAATGACGAAATTAGTATACCCCCCATCTTATGGTGGAGGGTATAAAAATTACAAGAGGGGACTATTGAGAATTAATTGAACTTTCGATAATATTTCTTGGTCTTCGACATTTTCTTGAATTTGGTTCAGATGGATTCAGATTTGAATATAGCTAAGATATATACCGATCTGCCGATTTAGTCTTGAGCCCATAAATGGCGAATTAATCGTCCGATTTTGATGAAATTTAGGACAGTGAGTTGTGTTAAGCTCTTCGGCATCCCACCACCATAGGATGGGGGTATACTAATCTAGTCATTTCATTTGTGACACCATTAAATACTGATCTAAGACTCCATAAAGTAGATATATTCTTGATCGTTTTGACATTCTGCGTCCATGTAGCCATGTCTGTTCGTAAAGCTAGCCGCTTGAAATTTTGTACAGATACTTAATATTGACGTAGGTCAATGGAGACTGCAACTGGGCCATATCGGATATGATTTAGATATAGCTCCCATATAAACCGATCTCCCGATTTAACTTCTTGAGCCCCTTGAAGCCGCAATTTTTGTCTGATTTGGCTGAAACTTTACATGCGTTGTTCTTTTAAGACCAATAACTGACCTATATGTTTTGGATCTGTGTTTATTTGGATATAGCTGCAAAAAAGACCAGTATTTTTTGTTACAAAATTAAACAGTGACTTGTATTTATTAGACCACTCAATATCCGTGATGAATTTGGTCCAAATCCGGGCCTTTTTCGATATAGCTGATATATGTGCATAGACTATGCATTTTTCGCCGGATTATGACGAAAGGTGGTTTGCATATATACCTGAGGTTGTGGGTATCCAAGTTCGGCCAGGCCAAACTTAATGCCTTTTTACTTGTTCTTAATGGATCCTTAAAATACAAAAGCTTAACAAAAGTTAAAATAAATATATAGTACTAGAGATTTCTAAGTAGGACAAGGTGTAGAACGAATTTTTTAAAACTGTTGTTTCTTTGCTATACAAATCCACATTTTGAATTAAAACAAACGAATAACAAGTAAAAGCGTGCTAAGTTCGGCCGGGCCGAATCTTATATACCCTCCACCATGGATCGCATTTGTCGAGTTCTTTTCCCGGCATCTCTTTTTAGACAAAAAAGGATATAAGAAAACAAGTAAAAGCGTGCTAAGTTCGGCCGGGCCGAATCTTATATACCCTCCACCATGGATCGCATTTGTCGAGTTCTTTTCCCGGCATCTCTTTTTAGACAAAAAAGGATATAAGAAAAAAATTGCTCTGCTATTAAAACGATATCAAGATATGGTCCGGTTCGGACCACAATTAAATTATATGTTGGAGACCTGTGTAAAATTTCAGCCAATTCGTATAAGAATTGCGCCCATTGGGGCTCACGAAGTATAATAGAGAGAACGATTTATATGGGATCTGTATCGGGCTATAGACCGATTCAGACCATAATAAACACGTTTGTTGATGGTCATGAGAGCACCCGTCGTACAGAATTTCAGGCATATCGGATAATAATTGCGACCTCTAGGGGTCAAGAAGTCAAGATCCCAGATCGGTTTATATGGCAGCTATATCAGGTTATGAACCGATTTGAACCTTACTTGACACAGTTGTTGAAAGTAAAAATAAAATACGTCATGCAAAATTTCAGCCAAATCGGATAGGAAATGCGCCCTCTAGAAGCTCAAGAAGTCAAATCCCCAGATCTGTTTATATGACAGCTATATCAGGTTATGAACCGATTTCAACCATACTTGGCACAGTTGTTGGATATCATAACGAAATACTTCACGCAAAAATTCATTCAAATCGGATAAGAATTGTGCCCTCTAGAGGCTCAAGAAGTCAAGACCCAAGATCGGTTTATATGGCAGCTATATCAGGTTATAGACCGATTTGGACCATATTTGGCACAGTTGTTGGGTATCATGACGAAACACGTCGTGCAAAATTCCATTCCAATCGGATAAGAATTGCGCCCTCTAGAGGCTCAAGAAGTCAAGACCCAAGATCGGTTTATATGGCAACTATATCCGGTTATAGACGGATTTGAACCATACTTGGCACAGTTGTTGGATATAATAACAAAACACGTGGTGCAAAATTTCATTTCAATCGGATAAGAATTGCGCACTCTAGAGGCTCAAAAAGTCAAGACCCAAGATCGGTTTATATGGCAGCTATATCAGGTTATGGACCGATTTGAACCATACTTGGCACAGTTATTGGATATCATAACAAAACACGTTGTGCAAAATTTCATTCCAATCGGATAAGAATTGCGCACTCTAGAGGCTCAAGAAGTCAAGACCCAAGATCGGTTTATATGGCAGCTATATCAAAACATGGACCGATATGGCCCATTTACAATACCAACCGACCTACACTAATTAGAAGTATTTGTGCAAAATTTCAAGCGGCTATCTTTACTCCTTCGGAAGTTAGCGTGCTTTCGACAGACAGACGGACGTACGGACGGACGGACGGACGGACGGACGGACAGACGGACGGACGGACGGACGGACAGACGGACGGACGGACGGACGGACAGACGGACGGACGGACGGACGGACGGACAGACGGACGGACGGACAGACGGACGGACAGACGGACGGACATGGCTAGATCGACATAAAATGTCGCGACGATCAAGAATATATATACTTTATGGGGTCTCAGACGAATATTTCGAGTAGTTACAAACAGAATGACGAAATTAGTATACCCCCCATCTTATGGTGGAGGGTATAAAAAACAATTGGGCGCTCCAGAGACTCGCGAAATCTAATCGGAAGATAGATTAATATGGCATCTACAATATATCAGGCTATGGACTGATTTAAATCATTCTTGGCACAGTTTTAGGAAGTCACACCAAATGATATGTGCAAAATTTCAGCCAAATCGGATAAGAATTGTGCACTCGAGAAGCTCAAGTTTAATCAGGAGATCGATTTATATGGCAGTTATATCAGGTTATAAACCAATTTAAACCGTACTTAGGACAATTGTTGGAAGTCATAACAAAATATTACATTAAAAATTTCAGAGAGATCAGATAAGAAATTAGCCCTCCAGAAGCTAAAAAATTCAGGTCCCAAAATCGAATTGATTGGCAGCTATATTAAAACATGGAAACATGGAAAACATTTAAAGTAAAAGTGTTCTAAATTCGGCCGGGCCGAATCTTATATCCCCTTCACAATGGATCGCATTTGTCGAGTTCTTCTCCCGGTATCCCATTTTAGCCCAATAAAGGATAAAAGAAAATAATTGCTATGCTATTGAAGCTGTATAAAGTTATCGTCCAATTCGGATCAAAATCGAACTGAATGTTGGAGATCGTACTAGTCATTTTGTAAAATTTCAGCCAATTCCAACAAGGATTGCGCTATTATTAGGTCAAGAAGCAAAATAGGGAGATCGGTTTATATGGTAGCTGTATCAGGCTATAGACCGATTCAGACCACGTATATTGAAGGTCATGGGAGAAGCCGTTGTACAAAATTTCATCAAAATCGGATAATAACTGCGTCCTCTAGAGGCTCAGGAAGTCAAGATCTCAGATTGTTTTATATGTCACCTAAATCAGGTTATGGACCGATTTAAAATACCTCATGCAAAATTTCAGCCAAATCGGATACGAATTGCGTCCTCTAGTAGCTCATGAAGTCAAGATCCAAGAACGGTTTATATGGCAGGTATATCAAAACATGGACCGATTTGACCCATTTAGAATCCCAACTGACCTACACTAATAAGAAGTATTTGTGCAAAATTTCAAG